>NC_052955.1:31843504-32048504 GCF_013358895.1 Oreochromis aureus | reverse complement strand
AGGTAGGGCAGGAGGGCCTCAGGATTTAGGCAAAACTCGTACACAGGTGATCCCACACTGAGGAGTAGATGGTCTTTTGGTGTCTTTGCAGGGCAGCTGTCACTCACCTTGAAAGAAGGAGACATTAGTGTAACATCTTAGTGGTTAACAGCTGCCATACAGTGATCAGTGGCACAGCCTGTGTTGTTCAAATGTTTTTTCTCTACTCACCTGTGGCAGGCCTGACCTCTTTAACATGTCAGTGAGTGCAGCCAACACTTGAGTGTAATAGAAGCAGCCATGTGCCTTTGTGTGCAAGTAAGCATCACAGTCACTGCCCAGCTTTTTCAGACATCCCTCCTCATGCTTGCTAAGTTCTACACCTGTAGTCACATGGGCAGCGAAGCGGTGTAGAAGGTGGCGGAAGTGGTAAGTATCTTTAATCGGCCAGCTGGGTACAAGAGCTTTGTATGTTCCTGCACTGATTGTTGATCCCAAAAGGCTCAATCCCATTTGGTTCAGGATTTTGTTCCCTGAAAGAAATTAAAGCAAGTCTGACTTAATTTACTGAGTTGTATTGTTGGAAATGTCGTGACTTTGTTTTACACTCATCAGAAGGTTGGTTATTTGATCCCAACTCCTTCAATCGAAGTGTCTTTGGACAAGATAATACACCATTGTGAATCTGTTAGCACAATAAATACAACAGGTTTTAGGATTTAGGGTGGTTGATTAGACAAAGAGAGCTCTATATTGATGCAGTGCACTTATGGTTTTATGGTTTTTTAGGTGGAAAATAAGAACACTACCAGTATTTCTGCTCTGTATATTGTGAAACCCTTGTGGTGCATTTTCATACCTGAGAAATCTGTTAGTACATTTTGCCCAGCATGTGTATAAGCCCAGTACCAGGCATGTCCTCCAATCAGCAGGCCTCCTCCCTCTGCCACAAAGTTTTGGATTTCCTCCAAATGCTCAGTGATATACGCTGTACACACAAACACACTGAGGTCTTTCCTGAAGTTTGTCTGCTCACACTTCAGCCCTGACTTGCTGAGAACTTCGAGTGCAGGATCCACCATGACACCAACAACCCCTCTGCGCCCTTCATCCAACCAGTGAATGGCGTTTTGCCAAAATGGAGCCATGCTCTAAAATAAAAGAAGGAAAACAGGAAGAAGGGCAGTTATGTGTATGTGTGATATATAAAACATTTGTCAGAACAGCACGCATTTCACCCTATCCCAGCTACCATAGGGCAAGAAGCAAAGGACAGATCGCCAGTCTGTCAGAGGGCTAACACAAAGAGAGAGACAACCATTCGCACTCAGATTCACACCCACATTCACACCTATGGGCAATTTTGATTTAACAATGAACCTGACCCCACTAACTGTGGACTGTGGGAGGAAGCCAGAGTACCCAGAAAGAACCCACACAAACCCTGGGAGAAAATGCAAACTCCACACAGAAATCCGGGATTTTAACTTTTAAAAAGTTAAATTTTAATACTCTACCTCAACTACTAGATATGCTTCATGTGTAACCACAATGACCCGTCCTCGCCCATAGTAGGCTCCTGCCAGGAATGGACGTCCATCTTCTGTAGTCCCGATGGGAAAGGCTAGTGGTCCGTGGACTAGAACCTCAGAAAATACACAATCAGACGGGAGGTTGAACTCTGAAACCCCCTGGAGTAATAACTCTAAGTCATCCTTGAAGTCCTTTCCTGTCCTGTAATTGAAAGGTGGAATAGGAATATGAAAAAGACATCAAAAATTAGAGATACAGTGTACAGAAGTAAATTCAGAATAACTGGATGAATTTCTTTTTACTAAAATTGTGTTGTTTTAAACAAAATGCCTGTTTGTCATTATGAATTTTGAGTGTAAATTGCATCATTTTAATGTGTTTTTACTATCAATACTCTGTAAATATATTTTAAATTTTACAAATATGTTCTTGTAAAATGATTTATTATTTGTAAATTAGCATAAAAAAATCACTTTAGTAATAATGTTTCAAATAATAGAGAGAAAATATTTTTACGTTTAAAGTTATTTTGATTTGTTTATCATTTTCACAGTACTTTGGTCAGCTGTTATGTTGTTTTAAAATGCTTTAAAAATAAAGTGAAAGTTATTATATGGAAAGTGGAACTTTTATAAAGGTGCAGTAAAACAGGACTACGGTGTGTTTAATTTCGCATGATTTCTTAAAATTTATTTATCATTTATTAGTGTGCATTGTGTTCTGCGTCCTGATTGGCTGTAGACCACTGTCAATCAATCTCGTGCAGTGTCTCCTCTACAGTACAGAATGTGTTCAGCTTGTCTTCGATCGTTAGCGTGTGACGCTAAAGTATGTTTGTACGTTTTCCCCCCAACAAACACAACAATGTTAACGAAACATTTTGCACCGTCAATGGCACCTGCGGTAGCACCCAGAAGGCAGAGGAAGGTGCTAATCATAGCACAAGATGTTGGACTTCTGGACCTGCTAAAGGAAGGTAGAAGTTCTACTGTATTTTTCGGCTTATAAGGCGCATTAAGCGAAACAAAACAGTCAGATAAGTGAAACTTTTCTCAACTTAGTTCCGTACCATTCTATGTATCAAAGTTTCATTCTATAATACTAGATATATTTTCTACGAAGGTTTGAACTTTGAGAGTGTTAAAATAAGAGAGAAAAGTGTGAAAATGTTCATGCCCAGTGTTGGTCAAGTTACTTGAAAAAAGTAATCAGTAACTAATTACTGATTACTTCCCCCCAAAAGTAATCCCATTACTTTACTGATTGCTTATTTTCAAAAGTAATTAGTTACTTAGTTACTTTTTAAAAACATGATTTACAACCTGAATAGGTGATAAAGCGATATATCTTTCAGCCTAATTCTACTTTCTGCATAATCCATCATATAAAATGTAATCAAATGAAAAAAATGTCTCTTTTTAAAATTTGTTTTATTAGTTTTAATCTTTTAACTTTATGCATCAAGCAAACATTAAATTATATGCAACATTCTCTGACTGGAAGAAATTTGTTTAACATTTAAACCTATTTTCTGCACATTCCTGCACATAAAATAAAATATTTTTTGTGTTTACACTCACTCTTTCAAATAAATGCAAGTAAAACACAGCAGAAAATAAATAAAATCAAAGACTCCGGTCCTGTTGCTCTATTTTCACCTGTATAGCAGGAGTGGGGGCAGGCCGATGTTTGCCCTGGTGCAGGTGTGCTGCAGCGGTCATGTCATTGGAAGAATCCACAAGTTTGTCTGTGAATTTCCCATTCCGTGGTAGCGTAGTCGGTGCTTGCTCGGAAGTTTAGGGGTTTTTCGCTGTAAAAAGAAGTTTTCTTCCTACGCAGTGAACAGCTGACGCTAATGTTTTTGTCACTTTTTATGGAATCAAACTCAAAGTAAAGTCAGTACTTCCACGCTTTAAACGGTACACGGTCATACTCTCTCCCACACTCGATATATTATACATTTTTGATCTGCACACAGCTGTTGCGACGAACGTCGCACTCGCTTACGTCACTGTCATGAGACACTCACAAAAAAAATCATGGTTTTAGTAACGCAGTAACGCAGTAACGCAGCGTGCTTATGGAAAGTAACAGTAATCTAATTACCTTTTTGCAATAGTAATCCCTTACTTTACTCGTTACTTGAAAAAAGTAATCGGATTACAATAACGCGTTGCCTGTAACACGTTACTGCCGATCTCTGTTCATGCCTGTCTCAGAAAAGTGTATAAAGTGTGTAGTGAGGGGTTTTACAGCCTTAAAACATCTATAATAATTGTAAAAACTAAAGTTGGCTACTTTGCAGATTTCACCTATTGCGGGGTTATTTTTAGAACGTAACTCCCGCAGTAAAGGAGGGACCACTGTATAGCATATACTCACGCTAATGACTTCCAGGAGGACGGGATCTGAGGGTAGACAGGCAGGTTCTCCACTTCACCATAATGCTCAGTGAAGTAGATCCCTGCCACTCCCGACACTTTATTCCCATCAAACTGATGCAGTGTGTTCTCTTTGGGGTGAGTTGTAGCCCAATGCCACGCCTGCCCAGCTATCAGCACCCCTCCTCCAGCTTTCAGAAACGCCACCAGCTCCTTTGGGTCTGAGCCCACGCTGTAGGCATCGGTCACGTAAACACCAACTCCCAGGTTGTCACTGAAAGCTTCCACAACTTTTGTTTGGAAACTGGATTTTTGGAGGTTATCAGCAACTGCACTGACACTTCTGTGCACCCCTACAGAGAGGTTATCAGATCCATCACCTCTCAGCCAGGTCACAGCATTTTTTACCAGAGCAGGAAAGGCTGTCAAGTAGCCCTCATGACCCAGGACCACAATCCTTCCACTGCCGTACAGAGAGGCAGCCATCAGGACCTGACCTCGGCTGTTCATCGCTAAAGGAAAGGCATGGTCTCCAATCAGGACCAAGTCACAGGGAACACAGGGTCCCTGTAGGTCCAGCTCCTTCAGACCTCTCATCAGGGAGGCGTAGGCCTCTTCATGTTGGTTTTTGAATGATTGGTTAGATGACATAGTGTAGAGGATTTATACTCTGTAGACTGATGAAGAAGATGGAGGTTAGGATGCAGAAAGAGGAAGTTGTTAACACATCAGGTTTAATAGTTTTTCTTGCAAAGAAAAACTATGCCAAGTTGAGTAGATGGAATAAAAACACACAGTAAACATAACATCAAGACTCAGCAAATTGTCAAACTGTAGCTGGTGAGATAATAAAAAGCTGTTCTCCACTGATCTCATTACAACCAAACACAACTTAAAAACACAAAGCATTTTTTTCTCTTACCTGAAAGTTTTCTTTCTGTGATATTAGACTGTAGCACAACAGTTTTAAAGACAAACACACTCTATGTGACAGGAGAAAGAGTAAAAATGAAAGCAGAGAATGGAGCTGCTTATATAAGGAGATGTGATAAGGAGGAAAAAGCAAGGGGAGGAACCACTGATGAGAGATAGCTCCTTTTATGACCATGATAGGTTTGTAGCTTAAACCTATTCGCTGGAACGTTGAAGATAATATAATTACACAGCAAAAGCATTGAACACCAAGCAGGCAAAGTTCGTACTCATGCATGAGGGAGACCGGACCGGAGCCAGATGTCGCTCCGCCCACTTGGCCTCCGTCGGACTCTCGGCCAGGTTCCCCATAGCACTCCTTTTATTGTGGTTACATGAATATGCATAGGGTCATTAACGTATCTTACATAGGTATACATGTGAACAAAGAATACCTTGTGTGTGTGTGTGTGTGTGTGTGTGTGGGGGGGGGGGTCAGAGTGTGACCCCATAAAGACTTCCCTAAACCTCCTTGGTTTAGCAGTTCATCTAAACAAAAGGCACTTAGACTAAAACAGATATAGATACGTTTATCCTACCATAAAACAGTAAGACCTCTCCCATGCTCCCAGAGTGCTCTGGAATGCACACAAAGTTTGCAGACTATTAAGGATCAGACCTCTACCAATCTACAACTAATTATAAACTCTAAGCATATATAAGTAGATATTTCTAAGCATAAATGACAATCAACAATACAAATCTAACAGACCACAGGGGCAAAATGTGGCCATAAATCAATGTTTAATCAGAATGTGACGTGTCCTCTCTAAATTTGCAGAGATCATTGATTTTTGAAATGTATTTCCACTGAAATAATGAAGAAATTAAATGTTTCACAGCTACTTCAGGGTTACCAGGAAAGGAGAAGTCACAAAAATTACAAATTCTGTTAGTTGAAGAAATTTTCTAGTTGAAGAAAATCTTCCAAGAAGCAGATGAATTTTGCAGTATGATCGTAGTAACTGACCAAGAGTTCAGTTTCTGGAAAAATATAAAGCTGCAAATGTGCAATGAAAACACTAAAAGTACCCAATTTTTTCATAACCAAATACATTCGATGTCTAAATGTCCTTAATTATATTCCAACATTCCACCTTGTGTCTGACTTCTTTCTGTAAGTTCAGTATCCAATTTTAGACGAGGGAGTAAAGAGTGTGGCCAGAAACTTTATTACACTCATCCACCAAAATCTTGATAGAGGCAGTGAGACACCCAGCAAAATTGGCCGATGTGTAAATTTTTTCCAACCGACATTCATCAGTCAGTTTGTCAGTCAGTTCAATTTTCCATGGAACACTGTACTTTATGCCATTTGAAACCCACATGCTTCCATAATGAAACATACCCCCAAAGCAAGTTAAGACAGAGTCCTACTGAGCTATTTCACACAAAAAGCCTAGAGACACGGTTGGCCGATGTGTAAATTTTTTCCAACAGACATTCGTCAGTCTGTTTTGTTTGGAGGAAATATTTTACTTTCTTTTCTTTTTTGTTTCAGCATTAATATAGCTACTTTTTGGATTATTCATTTATTAATTTGAGATGCACCAAATCACACAAAAGACTTAACATTACATTGAAGATTTTCTTTCTTTCTTATTTTTTTTTTTTAATGTTCGCTGGAAGAGACATTTTTGTTTTTAACTTACTTTTTGTTTAATTTTGTATTTGGTTACAGTGGCAAAAAAAAACAGTTTCTCTCCAGAATATAACAAACAACGAAAGTTAAGACAGAGTCCTACTGGCTTGGAGCATTTTCACAGAAACAAGTACCCCTTCAGGCTCAGGTGTTCTGTCACTGCTGCCTCACTGTTATTTACCTCACTGTTGTTATTTACATAAGATTTATGAATAGCCTTGAAAATGCCCCTCTTTAAAGTTAGTTCCCACACTATTCCCTTGTAAGCACCACAGTTACAAAATTAAAAACAGAGTAAGTTATTGTTGTGTGCGAGTCTGTGTGAATGTAATAAAGATCTCTCCTCACAGAGAGAAACTGGTGTTTCTTCCTCCATATTCTGAGGTGCATTCTCCTGAAGGAGTTCATAGGTCAACCTTAATACATAAGAGACGTCTGTCTATTCAGTAAGGCAAAAGGAAGTTTTATAACACTGGAGTCAAAGTTTATACAAAAGCAAGTCTTTGACTATTTGAAAATCAAAAGCTAAGATGTATTCTGTAAAAGAAAAAAAGAAAAATAAAAAGCTGTTCTCCACTGATCTCATTACAACCGAACACAACTTAAAAACACAAAAGTTTAGGGGGTTTTTTTGTTACCTGAAAGATGCCTTTCTGTTGTATTAGACTGTAGAGATGAAAGACCAGGAGCTCTACGTGACTGGACAGGAGAAACAATGTAATTCAGACCAGGGAAAGGTGCTGCTTATATCAGGAGATACGAGAAGAAGAGGACAAACATACAAAGAGAGTGACCACTGAAAGGAGGCATTTCTTTTTATGGCTACTGTTAGGGTTCAAATATTAAGGAGGGATACAGGAGGAATTCCAAATAACAACACTGGTCCGGCCGGGTCAAGTCAAACGATGATTTTAATGAACACGCGTGGGGAGATGTACACTGCACAACATCAGCTGTAGATCTCCGCCCAAAAATACACAAGACAATCGTTTTATAGCATCAGGGTATGTTTACTGACGCCCCCTCTTGCGTCATCCGATACAATACATGCATAAGTTAAAACCACAAATGTTATGTTGACAACTTTTAACACAGTTAGAAAAGAACATTTTCTCCGTCTCCACGCCAGGTGCTTCCTGTTGAACTTCCCACTTTCGCTTATGTTTGGAACAGCAGACACATGTCCTAGAAAAAACTGTCACTTATGCAAGCACAAAATGCAGTTACAAGCAAAATATGTTTGAACTCTTACCTAGAAATGAGCCTCACTATGGTGTGTGTGCCTGTGTCTTGACCTCAAATGCACTCTGCCTCACCTCGCCGACTAACTCATGACCTCTCACCAGACAGAGAGACAGAAACCACTCTCATATGTGTAATAACCTAACTGAAACTATGTATATGTAATCTGTTGAATAAATGTTTTAATCAAATGGCCCTACTTAAAGCTTAATAAAAAGATATAAACTAATAAAAGATAATAATGAATAACCTGGTTATTCAAATAGCATCATCCAAACAGCTCCTCAAAATAACTTACACTTAGCTTAGTTTCACTTCCTGCAAAAGCGCGCTCTGCAAAAGCATGCGTTTCCTGTCAACCTTGGCACAGAGTGTACTCAGAGTTGAGCCTTTCTTTTATAACCCAACAGAATCAGCACATACACATTTAAGATTATAAAAAGTATTCAAAAGCATTTAAGATTATAAATTCAACTCAACAGTTTAAAGTGGTTATAACTGCACCTGTAATAAAGGCTAATTGGGTGCCAATATGTTTAAATATCTGAATACAACATCAACACTGCAGACCATGCCATCAATGCAATGGCAATGATGATGATCACGAACAACAGCAGTAAAATACTTCCCTGATCCCCACACTACAGAGTCAAACGTTTATAAAGGTTAAAAATATTTTTCAAATGTGTGAATGAGAAGGAGAACTTTGATGTGTTATATCCTCCTGAGAACCAACGTATTAGTTTTTGTCCTCTGTAATTGATATTTGTTTTTGGTCAATATCTTTTGACTTATTTAAGCTATCCTGCTAAGTCCTGATGTACTAAGTCGAGGACATCCTGGGCTTTTCATTGATATCCCATGTGTTTAGGTGACCTCTTTTACATTACATCATTAATTACAATCCATCACAGACCGATGTGTTATTTTTCTTTTCCATTTGAGTTTAAACTTCTTTCTGTAAGGTCAGCATCCAATTTTAGACAAGAGAGTAAAGAGTGTGGCCAGAAACTTTATTACACTCATCCACCAAAATCTTGATAGAGGCAGTGAGACAGACAGTGAGGTTGGCTGATGTGTAAATTTTTTCCAACAAGATTCGTCAGTTCAGTTTTCCATGGAAGACTCTACTTTATGCCATTTAAAGCCCACATGCCTCCATAATGAAACCTACAACCAAAGCAAGTTAAGACAGAGTCCTACTGGCTTGGAGCTATTTCACAGAAACAAAAAGTACTTGCTTTTTAGGCTCAGGTGTTCTCATTGTTCGCAGCACAGCCTGGTGGGTTGTTTTTTTATTGAAGGTTTATGACTAGCCTTGAAAATGCCCCTTTAAACTAGTTCCCTGTAAGCATCATAGTTACAACATCAACATCAGACTCGCACACAGCAGTTCTTGTCTCTGTGTGTGTGTCTGTGTATAAAATGTAAATCTGCTCAGTCCAATGTCCAACAACTAAAGGTCAAATCTTTCTGTGCAAAATAAAAAGGAATATATATGAAAATCATCATTTTAGTAAATTCTGATCAGGTCAAGAGGTCACACGAAAGTGGTTATCAGGTTATTAAGTCAACTCAGGGTTTCCAAATCTACCTATGATGTAGTTCGATTAGGTGTTGGTGTTGCTGCATATGACAAAACACTGAAATACGGTGTTAATGTGTGATCGAGAGACCTTTACCCCTATCCTGCCAATACTCCTTGTTGCTGTTGTTGTTGTTGTTGTTTATCAGTAAACAAAAATAGGATGTCTGTCTTTTCATTAGATCAGACACAACCTGCTTAAGTCTAATTACACTCAATTCAACGTTAATACAAAAGCAATTCTTTGACGTATTAAAAGTCTAAAGCTTACGTGTATCAAGTTTAGAGTCTTTAGAAAAATGACCTGTGAACAGCCTAGAGACACCAAACAAATGTTTTACACTACACATCATCCCTGTGTTGTGCATGTAGCAAAAGCTTAATGGGCATTTTTCCTCTTGTCTCCAACATAAATGGAATAGACACAATTGCGCACTGCTGGCACGGTCTCTGCGCACAGAAAATCTGCGTTGCGCACAAAAAAAATCAAACCTGAATTGAAATTAAAATTAATACTTTAACAATTCTGTTTTGCAGTGTTAGTCAGTAAGTGACTGGCTGCTCCTGTATGGGATTAGAACGATGCCACTTTATCCCATAGTCCAGCCAATGATGTGATTCACATTCGTATATATGTGTAGCGAGTAAAAGCCACCGAGTGTTCGCTAAGGGCCTCTATACTACTTGTGCAAACTTTCAGGCCCAAAGCTCTCACAGGAACGAGCCCAGAATAAACGGGACAAGAGGGTCAATATCAGTCAGATATGTTAAAATTTATTATTTTAAAAGAAAACACAAAGGGTTTGCAAAAGGACTAAAACATCAAAATGGAAAAGGTCACAAACGACCACAAGATAGTAGTGATGGCCCGCTTGAAGCTGACGCTCCGGAGCGTGTGTCGAAAAAAACAACATACTGGTTCAGAAGCACTGTGTCGAGGCTTGCTTCGTTTGGCAAAAGTCACGTGACCAGTGACGTCCGAAGCTTTATTACGCAGCAACTGCTTCGGTATCTGATTCAAATGGAACGAAGTGAATCATTTGCGGGATTTGTGGAGTGTCTTGATGGTGACAGATAGCGAACCACTGATCATTCTGAGAGATTTGGTTCTGTTGTGTAGGAGTATTTTGAGTTGATTCTGGTCAATCGGGTGGGTTTTCCAGCTTTGTGTTCTGGCTGTTTGCTTTTGTTTTGTGCGTCTTTATTTTATCTGAAAACGGGAAAAACTTAAAATGTAAAAAAATCTGCTTTTCATAATATAAATATCATTAAATAACTTCCATTTGACTCGTAACATTTAATGTTATAAAAAGATATATTTTATTTAAAAAAATAATCTTACAATGTTAGTCTACAAAATGTGCAGCAATTTAATTTATTTATTCTATTTAGCCGATAGTTTGTGGAGCCATAACTGCATCTCTACCAGTTTTTCTGCACTCTAGCCTCTTCTGTGCCATGTGAAGGGATTTTCCTTAAGGCAGGAGAAATTATCTCCACGAAAAGGAACAGATTCGGCCATCGCACAGTGGAACAAATTTTCTTCTTAAATAAAAATGAAAAAGGGTTTCCTTAAATGCATCATGTTATTAATTTGCAAGTTCATAAGCATTTTCCCTTCCCATTTCACAATCAATTCTACCCCCAGGTCAAAAATATGTATAGGAAAATTTCCCTAATATAATATTATTTATAAATATACCCGTCTAGAGATTAAATGCATAAGTACATGGAGGCAGGACCTCACAGCAGAAGCATACGGCATAATGTGCATTATTATATGTATGTTATATGTAACGTGGTATTTTTCAATTATTGTATTTACCAACATCAAGAAGTCACAAGCAAAGAAAGACCAAACCATGGTGCATGTTTAAACAAGGAAAGTTTACTGGTCAAAATTATTTATTAAACAAATAAACTACATTTAACACCAAAAAAAATACACGTTCAAAGCAACACAACAGCAGCCCAATATGAGACAGAGTTCCACTCTGTATAGTGGGCTATCATTATGAAGCAGTTGGTTTTATTTTGTGGATTCAAGCTGCTCTTCATATTTTTGGCAACCAGATGTCACCAGAGAGGACTGTGTTGAAAAGCTTCGAGTAATGAACCGTTTTTCAATACAAGCTTCAGTGCTTCAGAAAGCTTCATTTGGCCATCACTACAAGATAGTCTTATTGGTGCAACCTGCCAGCAATGCAACTATCACCTGAGGCTTGCTCTACCCCGGTGGTCCCAGATGCTCGTTACTTTAAAAGAAACAAATCCACCCCAAATAAATAAGAGCCCAACAGAACACTTATCGCATGCACTAAGTGTTGTAGTCCAGGCAATGATTGGTGGCACTAAAATCACTCTTAATAAAACTTGTTCACTGCAAATCCACACGGAGCACCTCTAAAAGACCTAATTCCCCTAAGGTAAGAGCCCAGCTCAGGGGTTGCACGTTGTCTGACTAATATTGCACCAGCCCGTTGAAAATAAAAACAAACCCGGCACAAAAAACAGTTTTAAAAGGTGACCCTACTAAAACCAAAAAACGCAACAAAAAGAGGAGGAGGAAAAAACAGTGACAAATTCACATGTGCAGCCTGTCCTGCAGGAGGCAATACAATATAAATTAGATTATAGTGCATAAATATACTTTTTTTAATGTCAAATATATTAAGTTAACATACCTCCAGCACACAACTGTGTTTGCTGCACACCTGGCTTATCTTGGCTTATCTTCTAAAATCACTACTAAAAACATAAAATACAATAAACTAGTGATGTGTCCTGTGTGTCGAAGCTTCGAATCGCGCTTCGGGTAATCTCGGGGGCGTGTCTGTGAAGCGCGTATCGAGGCTTGCTTTGATTACGTATGCAGTGACGTTCGAGGCTTCGCGGGCAGTCCGTACCACGTGACTGATTCGGGAACTGGTTCACTGGTTCGCGCCAGATTCGAAATAAAATGGGCAGCAAAACACAGCTGATTCCCCCATCACATTGTGTTGCGGAATTGGATTGTTTACGTGCTACATAGTTACTTGAGCATTTCTTCTTCGATGGAGCCTGCAAGGAAGAGATTTGTTTTCTCTTCCAATAAAGTATGCACACAGTAATAAATATCACAAATGATAAGTACCATAATATAAATAAACAACACTACAGATCCTATAACCTGATTTATGTCTTTTAGTTTATTAAAAAGTGAAGCGCCACACAGTTTGTGTCATTATCCAGATGTACATAAGCATGATTACACAGTTATAGGGGCGGGTTTTGATTATCGATTAAAATCGATTCTCGCTTGGAAAACGTGATATTGTTTAATTAAAATCCTGAATCGATTTTTAATATAACTTTATTTTGCCCGAAATGCCAGAATCTCAGGTTAAACCTCACAAAAATTTCAACAACCACCAAACAGCTAAAACAGTAAGTGACAGCAGGTACACGGATTCTGCACAAAGACGCAAACACAAAGCGCGGAACCGCTGACGGATCAGAATCAGTGAGATGTCGCCTTTCTCACCCGACGACACGGACACGGTCAGGGCTGAAAGGACAGCTCACTGATTCTCATGTGTCGGCTGGTCCGCGCTTCGTTTTGACGTCTTTTTGCGCTGATTCTGACGCTGCAGGTTTTATTTCTCTCTCCAAACAATATTGACTGAACCAGCAGCAAAAGAAGATCCAAACTACGCTTCACATAAACATCGTCATGAATTCCCTCTGACTTTTGCTGTTTTGCTTCCACCACGATAAAAATCACACTTCATGCACAGCTCTCTCTCTCTCTCTCTCTGTACTTGAAGAACAGTTTCCCGTCTAAAAATCTGTTTTCTGCATTATTCCCTTGCTTGTTACGCACAAGTCTCACCGTTGTTTACAGCGCTGTCAGCCGCTGTTTTTTTCCTTTTACTTACTACCGAAAAGAAAACCTAATTTCTGCTGTTCAATAGGCTACCAAACAAATTTAAACTTTTTAAAATTATGCAAAATTGCAAAACGCTTAGCCGTGTCTCTAAACCTCTGTAACTTTGCTTTGCTTCATTCAGCAGCATCAGGTAATGTTCATATGTTGATGAATGGTTTTCTTTCGTTTTTGATCTGCTGCAGAATATTTTTATAAATCGTATTTCTGTTTTATCCTTAGCTGCTTTGACACAAAGGCATCTGCTGTGATGCTCACACCTTTGATAAAGTCTCGCAAGTGTCAGCTTTCTTTTTATAGATATAAAAATATAGAAATGTACTGATCCATGATCTGAATTATAATATTTCTGACTAAGGCACAATTTCCCCTGATCGAATCCTGGATCGAATCGATTCTAGAAATCAGTGACAATACGCAGGCCTAACAGTTACACAATCATACCAAAACTCTGTCCTGATAGTTTCCACTTTCTCTTTTGTATCAGACATACTGAGACAATATTTGGGATAAATAACCACGAAAACAATCTATTTATTCAGTTTAGAAGTTTACACATCACATCATTATAATCACAGAGCCTAGTTCACTTAAATCGTCCACTTGATGGCGCAGTAGAGCAAATGAATCATCACAATGCTTCGAACCATGAGTCGACCAGTTGGATGGAAAGCTTCAGCTCATCACGAGGCTTCATCTCACCATCACTACAATAAACATCAAATACATTTCAACAAATTTAACAAAAAGCACTAAAAGAAAAACAGCCTGTACCTCAAACCTCTGCTGTAGAGGTTTAAAACAACTGTGTGTAGAAGACAATTAAAACTTCTCAGGCTCTTCACCTACTCACACAACCATTGTTCACAGCCGCTGTCAGTGCAAATGAAGAGCACCTGCTGCTACTTCCTCTTTTATACCCTCCCTTGGGTCCCCTGGGTCCTAAAGCCTTCCCCCATTACATATGCAGCTAATCAACGTGATTGACAGGCTATGACAGCGTCCTTATGTGCCGACACCGGAGTTTTAGTTAGCAAAGCGGCGTGGCTGATGTGGAGTGAAGCCACGTTAATGACAACCTGTACAACCATTGGAGATGTGAGCAGGACAGACGGAACAATTGACGGAAAAAGTGTGGACTTTATACCAGTTTTTAAATTGTGTTGATAGGCCACGTAAAACCAGAGTTATGATAAAAATATATGCAATGTTTGGTTTTCTTCCTGAATACTATCCTGTTTATATTTACTGCAGGAAGAAGCGGTAAAAACGGCGTTTTATATGGAAAACGATCGAAAGCACTCTCCACCTGTGAGCAAAACCAAAACCAAAAAAACCCCCACCCTTTGCTATTGGTGGAAAAATGTACCATGTCGACCAATTAAAAAATGATATGGCAACATGGCATTTAGTTGTTTAGGAAGGGGGAAGTTTTAGGAGTGACGGCGGTGTTTTGAGATGTGAGAGATTTGAGGCGTTTAGCGCAAATCTTGTGTAGTTAGTGTGTAGTTAGTGTGTAGTGTAGTCAATAGTTTTGTTGTGTGTGTCAGAACAATGAGGCGGCTGCTGAATGTTACAGGAGTGATACATCTCCTGTTGTCAGGCCTGCAGGTATCAGGCTGTTGTTCTCCTTTATCTCATAGTGGAGAGAAATTATTTTTTGGAGTGGCACAAATAATTTGTGTGGCATCAGATTTGATGCAGAACAGCTGATTGTTCTGTAAATAGTTTGAAATGTTTATTTAAAAAACCGCCTTGGCTGTATTTGTAGGTAAACAGCTGCAAAAAAGCATTGTTGTTTGCATAACTCAGTTACTTTTTTGAAGAAGTAACTATATAATTAATTGCCCAACATTGGTCATTATATACTGTATTTTGCAGACAGAGAGTTACAGGACTCTGTCCCAGATGACAGACTCATACTCATAACACAAGTCAGAGCTTTATTGGAGTTCAAGTTATTTTTACTTCCAATAGTGTTAACATACTACACAGGTCATGAACAAGATTTTTTTTAAATTTTCATTGTAAGTGGGCTAGAGCAGTTAATTAAAAGTAGTCTAACATAAATGTAAATGCTGTAATTAGGGATGGGTACCGGTTTCGGTTCTGACATAAACGGTAGTAACCAGACCGAAAAGCAGCGCACATTTCGGTGCTTTATTTCGGTGCTTTTTTTTTTCTTGAGATACACTTTGGATTCTAGCCAATCATTTTACCTTTACAAGGATAGTAAGCGGGCCCAGGTACGTACGTTCTTTTAGAGCAGAGCTACAGATTAAAAATGCCCAAGGCAAAGCGGTCAAAAGTCTGGCTGTACTTCACAGCAAAAGATGCAAACTCAGCAGTCTGCAATAAGTGCTTTAAGCCCCACGCCCCCGGTACCACGAGCAAAAAGGAGGAGATCACGTTTAATCGGTTATAACACGGGGTGAGAAATATAAGTCCAGACATGTGTGGTATCCACAGAAACCTCTGAATCTCAGCTAAAATGTCATATGAACCATTTCTACAACCACCAAACTCAACGAAAACAAGCCATGATTAAACGAGCAGTTATGTAAATGCGCACAAGTCCGCTAAACAAACAAGGCAAACCAGAAATTCTCCAGACTTTGTGTATCCGGCTAAAGATAGGCTGGTTATCTTCCAGAGCTGTCACCAATTCCAAACACCAAGTTTCACCACACTCTGACCAAAATTCACTGAATGAGCGGCAAAAGAAGACCACAAAAACACACAGCGGTGCAATGCGCTAAGACAGAAATTGGCTTACCGTCCGGATTTCCTCCGTTATTTTCGCCGGTAGGTAGCCATGTGATTATCAGCAGTTACCACGCCTACCTAGCCGCATCAGAGTCATTTTCCGTCAACAACCTCCATTTTAGACCCACCTATAGACTGGACAGACGTCACATGCAGTAAATTTGGGCCCACGTGGGTTTTGGCATTACAACGTCTGATTGGTTGACGTAACGTGAACGTGGCATTGTTACTGTGACTCTATTGGCTCAAACAATTAAAAAGAGGTGTCAATCATGCAAATTGACCAAAAGAAACCAAAGTTACAGCCCCTCAGAGTTTAAAGGGCCAGAGGCCAATTAAGCGCTCCATGGCAGAAAAGGCCAATTACCATGTAAATGTATGGTTAATTCTTCAAAAACGCATTTTTTAAAAAAAGCATTTTTAGGCATGTTAATAAAATTAATTAATGATTGCTCTTAAATACCTAAAAAAAATCAACTGGCATGGTGTCCAATTGTGTGCAAGAATTGGACATTTTTGTACAACGTCTGGATATTCATGTATTGACAGCGCTGTAATTTTTCACTGTTTCACTTTAAAAACATAAATCTTTGCACAGATGATGTTTATATGTTGTTACGGTTCTTATCATTTTGCAGAAAAAAAGAGACTGCTAAAAATAAAAACATGAGAGGTTTTTGGACGAAGTTTGTGTTCTCCATTCTTTAAGCACCGGTTCGAGCACCGGTTCGAGCACCGTTTAAGCACCGGCACCGTTTCAAAAGTACCGATTTGGCACCGGTATCGGATAAAACCTAAACGATACCCATCCCTAGCTGTAATTTGATTATTTTAATAAACCATTTAACTTGGATGCATTCGATGCTGCTGTGACCACGGTGCACACGTCTGCTGTTGCTCACAGTGGTCCAAGGGATCGCTCAGGGAGTTTGTGTGTTCGCTCAGACACATGAAAAATTAGAGGGAACATTGGTGTTGATGGATGTGTTTGAGGAATCATCAACATCAATGAGTGAGCTCAGAGTAGAGTGACATATTTTGAGAAGACAGTCACACTATGATATCTTGTGCTACTTCATCTTATACTGATATCTTCATCTTAAGAATGGACAGGTGTCCGTTTGTCTGTCTGCAGCAGGAAGCTGAGAAAACCTGGGCAGAAAAGACTAGAATGATTCTTTAAAACGCTGTCACTGGCATTCAAAATGTATGTATTTTTCCCCTAACTTCTTCTTTATTTTTTTGCATCACTTTCAACTTTTAAACAGAAAATACCTGCTGACATCTCAGCTTGCCCAGCTTAAGTCATTGTTAAAGGTAGAGGGACACACTTGTATGATGAACACAACTACAGTTTTTATGAGATTGACCATAAACACAGTTTTCATTGACTGCGATAGCCAACTGTGGTAACATTTTGGGAGTAATGTAAAGGCTGGATGCACAGATGAATTGACAGGTGAGAAGCTTTACAAGAGCTCTTTCTGAGATAAGAAGAGAGAGAGATTGCTTTACTTTGGTTACATTTAGATGTTTTATTTTTGGCAAAAACTTCTAGAAGAGGATGGAGGCTGTAGTAGGAGCACGAGGAGTTTATCCGAGTGGGCAGACAGTCTTACAGTGAATGCAAAGTGTGAAGGTGGAGCTGAGGGGTGGTGCCTCAGCAAATTGTCTCCTGCAGGTGATTTTGTCACTAATGAATTCATTTAAAAGTTTTATTTACAGATTATTTAAAGCTTATTTACACAGACTCAGTAACTGTTCTCATTTCTTTCACTGTTTCTCTGAGCTGTTCAGTTCAGCACTCGGGTTCTTCCGTAGTATCCACATTAAATTCAGGAGGACACTCTTCAACTCCGTAAGTCACATCCACGTGAAGGCGGCCGTCTTCATCAGTAGACATAATCATTGTGTGACGGTTCAGTCTCTCCCATAGCTTCTTCTTTATGAGGCGTCCCAGCTCCAAACTGTATGGACGGAGCTGTCCGTTCTTGTCTCTGTGAGGAACAGAAGAAACAGAAAGTTTTAAGCCATTTTTTTTGTCGGGCACGGTGGGGGTTGGGGGTGGGGGGCAAAAGACGCTTGATCCACACTGACCTCAGCATATCATCGACCACTTCATGGTACACCTGCTGGCCGAGGTACAACAGTAGAAGGTTGGAGGTTGGGGGCTGTATTTGAGACCGGAGGCAGCTCAGCATCAGGGATGGTGGCTGATGGTCTTGTGAGTGTGTCGTCTGCATCTGAGGTGGAGGCCTGAGGGGTGGAAGACATATATCTATCATTTATTTGTTATTAATTCAGCACCACAGCAGAAAGTCTAGAAGAGACAGACAACCTTGGTTTTTCTCCTTTTCTGGGGAAGGATGTCTGCACTTGGAGAGCGCTGGCGTTTCACTTGAGTGTGCTGTAAGTGGAAAAAGGCAGTAAGACACAAGAAAATCCTTAAAAACATCCTACAAGAGACAAATCTCCATCAGATACATTGACCACTCTCACAGGAGATGACAAAAATTGCCCAGATCTTAATATTGAAGAAGACATTTAAAACATGAGTAGTAACAGAGCACAGCTGTGAATAAAGATTTGATAGAAAGTAAACAAGTAAGTGTTGTAAATGAATCCAACAATATATTATTCACGTATATTCACATATTTTATCGTTTAACATATGAGAATCAGATGTGTAACCTGCTCATCCTTGAAGCACTGACACCGTCTACAGGCTCCAGGCTTTCTCCTCCTCTCTGATAGCTGTGCAGAGACTCTCTTTGCTGTGAGGCTGTCTTGGACTTCAGCAGCACACTGCAAAATGTCATACACATCAGAAAAACACCTTTCTAACACAGCATATGTAATACACGTCACTTTTAAGAAATTTCCTAAAACTAAATTGGATTTTCTGGAAGACTGAACACCACAGTGTTTTCCTGCCACCTAAAATTTACATGCAAACAGCGGTTAAGTGAAACTTTAGCTAAATACATAATATCAGGTTATAGTATTTCAGATTCACTGGGTTGACTTGTTTAAAACAATGAGATCCAAATGGATGAAAAGGTTTAATTACAATAGATGCAGTAAAACATTTATGCATGCATTTGCATTTGTTTTGAATTAAATTAAGTTTAGCCAACTTTGAGTGCTACCGATGAATGCACGTCTATTCACACTCTTACGTAAATTGTAAATAAAGTAAATTGAGCAAATTGTCCTTGAAATGGCTTCATTGGATATATATTTACAATAAATAAGGTTTTTTTTAAATTGAAGACATGAGAAAATCTTAAATCTAAACTTTCAGGCCTATAAAAATCTCAGAGGTGAAACTCATTGAAAACAAATCAAATCTCACATTTTCCATGATGGAAGTCGCTTTCTTCTGGCTCTGTGAATTTTTAGTCCTCATCAGGATGAAAATATTCTTCAATAAAACTGATAATTTGCTAGAAATCACTGTGTGAAAAGTGTCAAAAAGGATCTTGAGCATCAGAATGTTTGTTTAGGTTTAAATGATGAATAGACAGAAATGAGGCATCTGCAGGGGAACCATGGCAACTGTGGAACCCTGGGTATCCATGTAGTGCACAGCTGTTTTTGTAAGCAACTTGGTATTTTGAAACATCTCACCTGTGTGACTGTCTCTGACAGACAGTCTGACTACATCCTCACTCACAGAGCCTGCTTTAACTGTGCTCTCAGTCTTTCTATGAACAGCTGACTGTATTTGTGCTTGCACTTGTAGAGCTTTAAATCAACCAGCCTTATTGTTAGCCCAACAGAGTTTGGATTAAATAAGAAGAAAGCAAAAAGATACAGCCATGTAGAAACAAAGGCTCTTTCTGCACAATCAGCACAAATTTTCAAATGGATTAAGTTTTAATAGAGTAAAAATCACCAACAAACACATCTCCAAACATCATGAAACTCCTCATCACATCTGTTACACATCAAAAACCTTCTAATCAAACCTAGTGCCTTAGATTAGGGAGCCTTACCTAGATGTTCATGTCACTGTATAGCATGTTCAGCTTTGACTGTTCCTTAATTCAGACTCCTCATTTTGTGCACATGGGACAGCAGCAGTATCTTCATTCATGACTATATTTAGATCTGGTGACAAAGCTGCACCTTAGTGAAGACCTCATGGTAATATATGGCTGTGGTTTCTTCATATTAGACAGTTTTGCTGTTATACACAGATCGAATGAAAGGAAACATTTGGAGGCCAACATCTTCAGGATGTGGCCAGTTCCATCAGAACTGTCCATATATTATTTTTTCATTAGATGAGTGAGAAGACCACTTCCTCTTGAGGACCACAGGTGTTTTGCTCTCATTAAGTTTACTTTTGCAGAGATTCATTTTAGACTGGTAAATAAAATGAAGAGTGTCACCGTGTTATAGCACAGACATACAGCACAGCAATAGTAATTTTCGTTTACATTTAGGACAAAGTTACAGTTTTTGTCTGACTGTTTTGGTTAAATTCTGAGATCAGCTTTTCAAAGCACAACTGTTTTCAGGCCTCTTTATGTTTTGAAAGTGTGAAATGCACAGAGCTCCACTTCTATGTTGACCATGCTGTTTCAAAATCAGCATGTATAGATTTCTGTGTGTCACTTAAAGTTATTTTTTAAAATAGAGGATAAGTATCTAATGAATTTGTAATGTGTTCTATGTTCATGTGATTGCAAAGCAAAATGTCTGTGAAGATTCTCAGTCATCCAGGTCATCGTAGTCAAAGGAGTTTGCAAAGAAAAGCGTCTGGACTTCTTTAAGTTGCTTGAAGACGTTTCACCTCTCATCCGAGAAGCTTCTTCAGTTCTAAGGTCAAATGGCCGAGAGTCCCAGATTTAAACCCAGTGGGAGTATCCCCCCCAAGGAGGGACAAAGGACCCCCTGGTGATCCTCTAATCACATGCGCCAAGGTGTGAAAGCGGGTGTGGGACCTAATCAGCCAGGGTTTCGGTGAGCCCATTGTGAAACCTGGCCCCACCTTGTCATGTGAATTCCTGAGGTCAGATGGCCCAGGATGTGAGTGGGCGTTAAGGCGTCTGGGAGGGAACTCAAAACTGGATTATAGATGGCAGACAGTTGGTGTCGTAAACCGCCGCCTCTGTTCAAAGATGGTCGCTCACAGTGGACATAGATGGCCTCTTTCACTCCTCTTTCAAACCATCTGTCCTCTCTGTCCAATATGTGAACATTGGCATCCTCGAAAGAGTGACCTTTATCCTTAAGATGCAGGTGGACTGCTGAGTCTTGTCCTGTGGAGGTGGCTCTTCTATGTTGTGCCATGCGCTTGTGAAGTGGCTGTTTGGTCTCTCCAATGTAGAGGTCTGGGCATTCCTCGCTGCACTGTACAGCATACACCACGTTGTTCAGTCTGTGTTTAGGAGTTTTGTCTTTCGGGTGAACCAGTTTCTGTCTGAGTGTGTTGCTGGGTCTGAAGTACACTGGGATGTCGTGCTTGGAGAAAACTCTCCTGAGTTTCTCTGATACACCGGCTACATAGGGGATGACAACGTTGTTGCGTCTGTCTTTCTTATCCTCCCTCGCTGGTGTCTGATCTTCTTTTCTGTGCCTCTTTGCTGACTTTATGAACGCCCAGTTAGGATAACCGCATGTTTTCAGTGCTTCCTTTACATGTGTGTGTTCCTTCTTTTTTCCCTCAGGCTTAGAGGGAACATGTTCTGCCCGGTGGTGTAGGGTCCTAATTACTCCAAGTTTGTGTTCCAGAGGGTGATGGGAGTCAAAGAGGAGGTACTGGTCTGTGTGTGTGGGCTTCCGGTAAACTTCAATGTTGAGGTTGCCATTCTCTTCAATGTGCACTGGCGCAGTCCAGGAAAGGCAAACAGTTATCCTTTGTGTCTTCCCTGGTGAACTTGATGTTTTTATCCACAGCGTTAATGTGCGCAGTGAAGGATTCCACTTCTTGTGTCTTGATTTTGACCCAGGTGTCATCTACATATCTGTACCAGTGGCTGGGTACTCCTCCTTTGAAAGGGCCAAGAGCCTTTCTTTCCACTTCCTCCATGTAAAGGTTGGCTACAATAGGTGACACGGGGGAGCCCATGGCACAGCCATGTTTTTGTCTGTAGAAGCCTTCGTTGTATTTGAAGTATGTTGTGGTGAGGCAGAGGTCTAACAGTGTGCAGATCTGATCGGGTGTGAAGTTGGTCCTGTCTTCCAAGGAGCTGTCTTCTTGTAGTCGTTTTCTGACAGTCTCCACTGCTTCCGTGGTGGGTATGCAAGTGAAGAGAGAGACTACGTCAAAGGACACCATGGTTTCATCTGGATCCAGGGTAAGTTTCTGGACCTTGTCGGTGAAGTTGGTGGAGTTCTTGATGTGGTGTGGGGTGTTCCCCACGAGAGGTGCAAGGATGGTAGCAAGGTGTTTTGCAATGTTGTAAGTAGCTGAGTTTATGCTACTGACTATGGGTCTGAGTGGGACCCCTTCCTTGTGGATCTTAGGAAGTCCATAAATGCAGGGTATGGCATCCCCTGGATAAAGGCGGTGATATGTGAGGCGGTCAAATCATTTGACGTAGTCTCTCTCTTCACTTGCATACCCACCACGGAAGCAGTGGAGACTGTCAGAAAACGACTACAAGAAGACAGCTCCTTGGACAGCTCCTATGGCACAACATAGAAGAGCCACCTCCACAGGACAAGACTCAGCAGTCCACCTGCATCTTAAGGATAAAGGTCACTCTTTCGAGGATGCCAATGTTCACATATTGGACAGAGAGGACAGATGGTTTGAAAGAGGAGTGAAAGAGGCCATCTATGTCCACTGTGAGCGACCATCTTTGAACAGAGGCGGCGGTTTACGACACCAACTGTCTGCCATCTATAATCCAGTTTTGAGTTCCCTCCCCAGACGCCTTAACGCCCACTCACATCCTGGGCCATCTGACCTCAGGAATTCACATGACAAGGTGGGGCCAGGTTTCACAATGGGCTCACCCGAAACCCTGGCTGATTAGGTCCCACACCCACTTTCACACCTTGGCGCATGTGATTAGAGGATCACCAGGGGGTCCTTTGTCCCTCCTTGGGGGGGATACTCCCACTGGGTTTAAATCTGGGACTCTCGGTCATTTGACCTTAGAACTGAAGAAGCTTCTCGGATGAGAGGTGAAACGTCTTCAAGCAACTTAAAGAAGTCCAGACGCTGTTCTTTGCAAACTCCTTTGATTTCAAAGCAAAGATTTAAACACATTTATATTTCAGTGTCTAATTCATGAGCTGTAAACATAATATTTCATAATCAGGCAACCCTGCTGAGCTGCTGGTTCAAAGTACAGATCCATCCATTCTCTTCCACTTATCCTTTTCAGGGTTGCAGGGGGCTTGAGCTTATCCCAGCTGTCTGAGGGCAAGAGTCAGGGTACACCCTGGACAGGTCACCCGTCTGTCACAGTTCAAACACCATTTGCACTCACATTCACACCTATGGGCAAGTTACCTATTAATCTAAACCCACTAACTGCATGTCTTTGGACTGTGGGAGGAAGCCACAGTCCCCAGAGAGAACCCATGCAAACACAGGGAGAACATGCAAACTCCACACAGAAATAGCCTGGCCTGATGATGGAATTGAACTCAGGACCTTCTTGCTGTGAGACTGAATTGGAATAAAACAGATATCTGTTTTATTCCAATTCAATCGTCGCTCTAATCATAGAATTGCAAGGTGCAATTCTATGATTGGATGGATGTGGGGGCTCTCCTCACATTTAATGACAGAAGCCATTAACATGAGCAGCTGCAGCCAAAACAGCAGTGTATGATGTAAAAGCATTACATAGCACTAACAGCACTAAACAGTTCACTGCAAAACAGAAAGCGTAACTTTGAGCTGACTTTATTACCCAGGAGTCCATGTAATGTTCTTAGATTCACTGCACAGAATCTGTGGTTCAGCCAAAAGCAATCATTCAACAACAGAACACATGTAGGCATCAATTATTATTTTTTTTAAGTTTAACTGCATTGATTTCATGCTGTTAGACAAAATTTTTACTTAATTACACAAACAATCAACATTATTAGGGTTACTATACTACTGTCATTTAGTCTATGTATCAGTTCCCAGTCAATGGGAGAAAAATTCATCCAGTTCTGTCTTATCCTGTAGGTATAATATGGACATGAAAGTTTGACAGTGAATGTTTTACATGTTAAGTTCAATTCAATTCAATTCAATGTTATTTATATAGCGCCAAATCACAACAAAAGTCACCTCAAGGCGCTTTATATTGTACAGGTGTCATGCATATAATGTTACATACTAAATTGATACTTACTACAAAAACATGATTACAAGTTCCACTAAAAACCACACAAAAACACCAACATAACCACAAACCACCACCAGTGAGCATACTAAATAATTACACAGGTTAATTTTGCTCTATGTGTAACAGACCTAAAGAACAGAGAAACCAAGTGGCCGGCGTAGTGTACAGAAACATCTGTGCCGAGTATGGCCTGAGGTCAAAATGAGATTACTGTTTATTTTTTAATAATGTAGTAAAAAAGACACAAAAAAGACCAAAAAAATAACAGTTTCACTCATTAAAATTAAAATTAACTTTCTTTTGTTTGGAGTGGCACTGGGTTCATTTGTACTGGGTCATGGGGTGATCATTCCAGTAAGGCAGCTTGGACAGTTTCTTTTCAGTGGCTGCTTCTATTGGCCAGCCCCAGGCCTTAAAGAAGCCAGTCAGGTTCATCTTCACAGTCTGGGAGAAAGTCTCAGCATACAGGTTCATCTTTGTGTTGTTGTCATCAGGGATGTCACTCATACGGTGGTACGCAGCAAACACCTTCTTAAAGGCATCCCAGCCAAACTTTTCCTGGAGCTACAGAGAAGGTAGATATGACAACAAGCCAAACTACTTTTATACAAAATGTTTGTTGTTTGTTTGTTGTTGTTTAAGGTGCATGTCTACCCCCTGCTATGTAATTTTCTCCTGTACTGACATATTGGCATATAATGTGATTTGAGTATGTGGCTACAATGCAGATTAAATCTAAGTGATTTGTTGTTCACTTGCTAGATTTAAAGTGTGACTGGATCAAATGGAGTTAGAGGCTTTCAGTCTTATTCATATCATATATCTTCTTCACTGTGGACCAAGCAAATTTTCTCTATAACTCTCTCACCTGCAGATATGTTTCCAGGGCAACCCACATACTCCAGTCACTGAGTTTCCTTCCTCCCTTGATGTATTTCTCTGCTCGACTCTTTCGCTTTGCTAAAGGCAAACCGTCATGAGCCTGCATTGAACAACAATTGGAAAAAGTTCTTGTGTTTTATGATCATGTCTGATAAAGTAAATAACAGATTTTCAATCTCAACACCAATTGATTTACTCTACCTGTGCTCTGTTGAGACCCAGCACCTCTTCATGGACATACACTGACCACAGGTTGCACGTACACTCTGTGGTGTGTGGTCGAAACTCCCAGCAGCTTCTCTGTTGGTTGTGTCCCAGCTCATGGATGGGACCCCATAGTTCTTTACCTTTTTTAACACCAACTAATTCAGCAGCTGAGGCATGGTGTGCCATGATAGGATAACCTGAATGCATCCACCCTTAACCAAAGAATATAGAAACAATGGGATACTAGTACTTTTTTAAGATTACAAGGCTTTGTGAGAGAACAGTGCAACATATGAAATATTACCATTCATCATTCTAACAGTGTATATATGACAGAAACATTCAGTTCCCATTTAAGTTAGGATGGAAACTACAAATTGTTGTGATTTATAAATGTAAATTGTTGTCTGTATATGTGTCAGGGACAGGCTTCATGTCCTTGGGACTCTCCATAAGCAAAGCAAATAAGAAACAGGTACATACAACTTTCAGCTGCTCCCTTTCTTACAAGGGGTCACCACAGCAGGAGACACTGGGCAGGTGTATAAAACATGAAGCAAAGTGCACTTACCAGCAGAAATCTGCACATCTGTCACAAAACGCTCCTTGCGGGGAAATTTGTGTGGTTTGGCAGCCAGATCTGCAATGGCCCTCATGATTTCATCCCACAGAGCGGCCACCTTGTCGAGGTGCTCCAGACCCCGGATTACATCTGATGGTACGGTGAGGACGATGTTTTCAAACTCCAGCTCTGCCCAGGGGGAAGGAGCTGTGCGCAGCGTTAACCACTCAGCTGCAGTTGTTACACCTGAAAAGAACAAAAGGGGAACAGACCTATAAAAATGCCTTGGATTATTAAACTTTCTGCACTGCTTTAGAAGAGGGGTAAAGCTGTTAAAAGGTTCTTTGTTTAGCTTTCTTTACTTGTTGAGCTTAAGTCATCTGTATTGTCCAATGAAAACACTGTATCTTCATCAGAATGAAAGTGATCCAAGTCAATAAGAATAAGACTCATCAGATATCTCCCATTAACTCCACTGACACAAAGTACACAGCATCATTATAAACCACAGACTCACCAGACTTGTAATATGGAGCAGTTACAGCTTTCTTGACTACGATCTCCAACCCCTTCACTTGTGTGTTGGGTGGTGCCACCAAATAGATGAGTCCCCCCCACAGGTTGCACACATGCATCATCTCTGAAGTAACAGGAAATCGCTCACAAACACGTGGAGGTCTCTTCAGCTCATCCTTGTCATGTAGGTCATCAGTTTGACAGCCTATCTGAATCTGTAGATGAAATGGAAAATTGTGTCATTGCCTAACGCTTTTTAGCTACACGTTATAACATAAATAAAAGGATGACAGGCTGAAAAATTTAATTTTCAATTCAATTCAAGTCAATTTTATTTGTATAGTGCCAAATCACAACAACAGTTGCCTCATGTGCTTTCAATCAATCAAATTACCCCTTACGAGCAGCGCTTGGCAACAATGGGAAGGAAGAACTCCCTTTTAACAGGAAGAAACCTCTGGTAGAACCAAGCTCAGGGAGGGGCAGCCAACTATCACAAACAGTGGGGGCGAGGGAAAGGAAAGGGACGCCTCAGTAGGATGAACTTGGCCCTAAAGCTCACTGGAGGTGAGTTATGGTTTCTTATGCTTTCTATCAAAGACCAGACAACATGCAGCATTATCAGAGGGACAAAGAACTCAAAATAATCTGATTTTGTTTGCAGTACCTTCCAGTTTTTGTTGATAATCTCAGCTGGTATGACCACGATGGTCTTCATTCCAGGACACAGGTAGAGACCTGTACTGATCCACTCTTTCTCACCTGGCACACACAAAATTTAAAAGAAAATGATATCAGGCAAAATTATCTTTAATTTTAACTAATTTGCTGAATTTTTTTAATTCACTATTGTTGCTAATAAGAAAAATTGTACAGAAAATAATTATAAGGTAGCTAAACCAGTATGAAAAGCTGTCATTGAGATGTGGAGTACTAAGTTTGTACACAAACTATAATGAGGCTTTAAGAGAGCACCAAACTGTAGTGACTCCGTCAGACCAATAACAAACTGGAGAAACACCTGTGAGTCAAGGTTTAGGGCACAATAACAAAAAGCCAAGAGGCGCTGCCCAAACCACTTCAGCCAGCTCCTTTCAAGTTGAAGGAGTAGTGGCTCTACTTACTTTCTTCTGCTCTTCCAGGGCCAGGTCACAAAAGCTGCAGCCTAAGCAGAGAAACCCTGACCTCTCTCTCCCCAGCCACCTCTGCCATCTTATCTGGGGGAACGGCAAGGCATTCCCAGGCCAGGGCTTGGACTACACCTGGGGAGTTGCCCAGGAGGAATCCTAGTCAGATGCCTGAACCACTTCAGCTGGCTCCTTTCAATGTGAAGGAGTAGTGCTTCTACTCTGAGTGGGGACCCCATCCTATTTCAGCCGAGCACCATGGCCTCTGAATTGAAGTTGCTAATTCTCAAATCTGCTGATTCCCACTCAACTGCGAACTATGTAAGCTGGAGGCCAAAACCTAATGAGGTCAAAAGAACCACATCATCTGCAGAAATCAGACATCAGATTCTGAGGTCACTAAAGTGGCAATAGGAGCCTATTGCCACTTTGCAGTGCATAGGAAGTCTGTGCCTAAAAATTCTGAACAGGATCGATAACAAAAAGAAGCCCTGGCAGAGTCCATCACACAGCGAGAATGATTTCCGTTAATTGCTGACATTGCAGACGAAGCTTTTCCTGTTTTCTCGGTTTATGTTTCCTTTCTTAAATTCTGTCATCTTGTCCTATGTTTTTATGTCATTTCATTATTTTAGATGCGCATCACTTTGGTCAACAGCCATTCTTTTAAATGTACTTTAGAAATAAATTTGACAACAAAGAGAGCATAGAAAAAATATTCTTAAGAAGCTGCAATCTTTCAACATACTGTATGCAGAAAAATGCTAGTGATTGACTCAATCACTTAGTTGTGGTGAGTGCAGTGTACCTTGCTGTCATCTACTGTGGGAGCAACATCAGGACTAATGACAGCATTTTATAGCCATTTTAAAGCTAGCTGTTTTATCATTATTATTATTAGTAGTAGTAGTAATAATAGTAATAGCTCATTGTGAATGATACAAACTTTTTCTTTGAAGAACATTAAAGTTTGTAGTCACTGACAACTGCAATCGCAAAATCTGCAGTTCGCTGATTTTATGGTTTTCAAGTAAGTTGATATATTCATGTTATGTCAACAAAAATGAGCTCTGACCTGCTGTGTTAACATTGATCTTGATCTTATGGTTACAGACAACAGGCATTGCTGGATTATCCTTGATGAGGTAGGGAAGGAGAGCATCAGGATTTGGGCAAAACTTATATACAGCTGATCCCACACTGAGGAGTAGGCGGTCTTTTGGAGTCGTTACAGGACAGCTGTCGCTCACCTTGAAAGAAAATTTCA
The DNA here is from genome assembly GCF_013358895.1 of Oreochromis aureus. Taxonomy (NCBI): domain Eukaryota; kingdom Metazoa; phylum Chordata; class Actinopteri; order Cichliformes; family Cichlidae; genus Oreochromis; species Oreochromis aureus. The sequence continues at coordinate 32,019,609 of NC_052955.1, read as the reverse complement.
GTGGATGTTGATCTAACACGTCTTAGTGGTTGATAGCTGTAGTGTAATCCATGAGATACTGCATGATCTTCCACTCACCTGTGGCAGGCCTGACCTCTTTAACATGTCAGTGAGAGCAACCAACACTTGTCTGTAGTGGAAGCAGTCATGGGCTTTCATCTGCAAGTAGACATTGCAGTTGCTGCCCAGCTTTTTCAAACATCCCTCTTCATGCTTGTTTAGTTTTCCACCTGTAGTCACATGGGCAGCAAAGCGGTATAGAAGGTGGCGGAAATGGGAAGTATCGTTACTAGCCTCGCTGGGAACAGGGGCTTTGTATGATCCTGCGCTGATTGTTGCTTCTAACAGGCTCAGTCCCATTTGGGTGAGGATCTTGTTTCCTGAAAGACATTAAACGATTCCTTATCGATTCTCATTGGCTCCGTCTTAAGAGTCACCACCATCACTAAGTAGCATCTCAAAGCATGCTATGTGGTCAAATGTTGTGCGTGTTTGTATAAGTATTTCCTCTAATTTACTGTGATCAGTGTTGGTTTTGTTACTCAAAAAAAGTAATGTGCTATGCATATTACATAGAACACTTTTCTTAAAAGTATATTACTTGCAGTATATTACTTAATTAGACATGAGACGTGAAAAGGTAGAAACAGTGGCTGCAGACACAAACTAACAACTCAAAGAAATTGACCTGGGAACCGGTTCTTGGAGAGAACAAGTTCTCGATCCCCATCCCTCGTCATCAATGTATTAGTGTTTGTCTGTTACAGCACTGCATGTATACAAGAAGTTTTAAAATATTGCTGTGGTTGATGAGACGAGAACAGTCGATGAAGTGCATTAATGTATAATTAGGTGGACAATAAGCACAATGAAAGTATTTCTGTTCTATACTGTGAAACCCTGGAAGGTAAAATTTCATACCTGAGAATTCTGTTAGTACATTTTGCCCAGCATGTGTATTTGCCCAGTGCCAGGCATGTCCTCCAATCAGCAGGCCTCCTCCCTCTGCCACAAAGTTTTGGATTTCCTCCAAATGCTCAGTGATATACGCTGTACACACAAACACGCTGAGGTCTTTCCTGAAGTTTGTCTTCTCACACTTCAGCCCTGACGTGCTGAGAATTTTGAGTGCAGGATCCACCATGACACCAACAACCCCTCTGCGCCCTTCATCCAACCAGTGAATTGCGTTTCTCCAAAATGGAGCCATGCTCTAAAATGAAAGGAAAGCAGCAACAAAGGCTGTCATGTGTATGTGTGATATACAAACGACAAGTCCAATCAGCCTACAGTTCATTTTTTCACTTTTTTCCACTCTGAGGTTTATTACATAACCTCATTAAAGTAAGTGATTTCTGGAATTTGAAAGTTGTTTTGCCAGTACTCCATCACACTTAAACCCTCCACCACACTGATTGTGATTGTGACAGACTGATGGTGGAAACAAATGTAGTGTGACAAAAATGCATTTGTAAATCTACAACATGAGTAAATTCTTATGTGTTGATTTTGGCTTAGAAGGACTTACATTTTAAGACTTATATTTCAGAGCAACTATACCTCAAATTTCAGATATCCTTCATGTGTAACCACAATGACCCGTCCTCGCCCATAGTAGGCTCCTGCCAGGAATGATCGTCCATCTTCTGTAGTGCCAATGGGAAAGGCTAGCGGACCGTGGACTAGAACCTCAGAACTTACATAATCAGACGGGAGGTTGAAGTCTGAAACCCCCTGGAGTAAGAACTCCAAGTCATCCTTGAAATCCCTGCCTGTCCTGTATTTAAAGGTTCAAAGAGGAACAGGAAAGAGGCTGAGAATTATAGATACAATATATCAAAGTGAAATCAGAGTCTTTTTACTAAAAATCTGTTGTTGTTGTTGTTGTTGTTTTGTTTTGTTTTTTGCCTTATTTGTCATTATGAAATGGAAGTGTAAAATGTTTAATCTGTAAAATCAATATCCTCAAAAAATATGTTAATGTTGTAAAATAACAATTCAATTGAATTTAGCTCTAAATTGATTCTACATTTGATCAGTAACTGACAAATAAATAACACTTGCCAAAGTTAAACAAAAAAAAGCTGTTTATGCAAAATAACAGGAAACTTGAGGTTACTCTATTCCATAACCCCCGTTCTCTGATAACATTCGTTTCGGTGTCTCACTATGGGGAACGCTCTCTCAGCGTTGTCCTCAGAAGCCTCTATATCATTACTCCAGCCAGCATTGGCTGGCAGTCGTGACGCTTGCGTCAGGGAGGGGCCACCCTCCTCCCTATAAAAGGGTGTGACACAGCGTCACCCGTCATTCAAGATAAGCTCACCTCTTCCTCGCTTCGTGCAAGGAGGGTGATCTGGTGAGACACCTCACTCATGTTATCAGAGAACGGGGGTTACGGAATAGAGTAACCTCAAGTTCTCTTTCAAACATTCGTTTCGGTGTCTCACTATGGGGATATGCAGACTCCCGTATTGCCAGATAAGCCCATTTGAACAACTGACTGCCAACTTAGGAGGTCTCGTGGGGACCCACACTTAACACAGTGTGGGCTAGAGATGGTGCAGTGACATCCAACCTGTAAAACCTTGCAAAGGTCAAAGGTGAAGCCCAGCTCGCCGCTGCACATATCTCTTCTATAGAGACACCCCTAAAAAGGGCCCAAGAGGTTGCCATCCCTCTAGCAGAATGAGCACGAAGTCCCCCTGGGGGGGACAGACCCATGCTTGACTAAGCCAATTGGATCGCCTCAACAATCCAGTGGGAAATGCGTTGTTTGCTAACGGGCTTGCCAAGATGTGGTTTAGCCCAGGAAACAAACCGCTGATCCGACCTCCTGAAAGCCTTCGTTCTCTCTATATAGGTACATAAAGCCCTAACTGGACAGAGAGCATGTAGGCGCTCCTGTTCAGGGGAGGAGAAAGGAGGAGGGCAAAAAGCTTCCAGCTCCAATGGGATGCATTAGAGGAAAGGATTTTGGGGCACAAAGGCTGGATTTGGCCTGAGTGTGACTCTAGAGTTATCCCGCGTGAATCGGGTGCACTCTTTGTGTATTGACAGTGCATGAATATCACTGACACGCTTCGCAGATGCGAGAGCCAGGAGCAATGCAGTCTTTAAAGACAGGATTTTTATTTCCACCTGGTCTAGTGGTTCAACTGGTGGCTGTGAAACTGTCCCCAGCACCAGGGATAAATCCCACGTGGGAATGAGAGGTTTAGACACCGGGTGGAGCCGTCGTGCCCCTTTCATGAAACGGCAGACTAGCGGGTGATGGCTCACTGGGCCATCCACGAAGCCCACATGGCAGGCTGAAATGGCTGCTAGATATACTTTAATCGTGGAAAAGGCCTTTCCTTTATCTAACAGTTCTTGGAGAAAGGAGATAATTGTTGTCACAGAGCACTGAAAGGAGAGAGTGTGAGATTTTCCACACCATTCCTCAAATACCCTCCACTTGTTCTCATACAATGATCTTGTGGAGGGAGCTCTAGCACTCTGAATAGTGGCTATAACACCCTGGGGGAGTCCTGCGGTACTCAGATTCAACCTCTCACGGGCCAAGCCCACAGGGCGAGGCGCTCAGGGTGAGGGTGAAAAATCTCCCCCCTGGCTTGGGAGACTAGGTCTCGTCGGAGAGGGAGAGGCCAAGGTTCGCTCCACAAGAGGGGCATAATCTCCACTAACCAATGAGACCTCGTCCACCTTGGGGCGATCAATATCATTGCTAGCCCTCTCTCTCTCACTCTGGTTAGAGTGGGAGAAATTAAGGCCAGTGGAGGGAACGCATAAAGCAGAGCATTTGGCCAGTTGTGAGCTAATGCGTCTACCCCTAGCGGAGCCTCCTGGTCCCTCAGGGAGAAATACAGTGGACACTGAGCGTTCTCCCTCGAGGCAAACAGATCAACCTGTGGGTGGCCAAAGCGGGTCCAGATTTGGGTTACCACATGTGGGTGCAAGGTCCAGTCCCCGTACTGCGGGTTTCCCCTGGACATTAAGTCTGCTCCCAAGTTCAGAGCTCCTGGAATGTGAGTAGCTCTCAGTGACAACAGATTGATGCTGCTCCACATGATCAGTCTGCGAGCCAGCATGTGCAAAGGACGGGACCGTAACCCGCCCTGTCTGTTGATGTACGCCACAACAGTGGTGTTGTCTGTTCTGATCAGAACATGGTGGTTTCTCAACAGGGGAAGGAAGTGTCTCAATGCTAGAAATGCTGCTAGCAATTCTAGCCAGTTTATGTGAGCACCCCTCTGTCGGCATTTTCTGAATGGGAGATATTTTAAATGCCGGCATGTGATAGCATCTTTTTTACTCTGTCCACAGAGAGACACGTTCTGTACGAGGCGGAGTTTAGAGCTATTCCTATGAAAGAGATGGCCTGAGCTGGCTGCAGGACACTCTTTTCGTAGTTTATGGTGAAACCCAGAGCCATCAGATGATCCACTGTCAACCTGGTGTACTCTCTTCCCATTATTTCTGACTCTGATAGCAGCAGCCAATCGTCTATGTACGTTGCTATGCGGATGCCCCGCCTCTTCAGTGGGGCTATGGCTGCCTCTGTGCACTTCACAAATACCCGAGGGCTCAGTGAGAGACCAAACGGTAGGACCGGGTACTCGTACATTCTGCCCTGAAACGCAAAGCGCAGGAATTTTCTGTGAGGCGGATAAATAGGGATGTGAAAATATGCGTCCTTCAGGTCTATTGATGTAAACCAATCGCATGGGCGCACTACATGCAGCAGAGTGGAGGCCGTCAACATTCTGAATTTGTATGACCTCAGATGCTGATTCAGAGCCCGTAGGTCCAGTATCGGACGCAGTCCCCCTCCCTTCTTGGGCACAAGAAAATACTTCGAGTAAAAGCCGCATTGGCTCTGCTCCTGGGGTATTTCTTGTACTGCTCCCTTTGATAGCAAGGTAGTTATTTCTTCTTGCAGGATCCTGGCTGATTCGCCTTTTGCAAGAGAGAAAATCACTCTGTGAAATCTGGGAGGGGTGGTTACAAATTGCAAACGATAGCCTCGCTCTAATGTCCTCACAACCCATTCTGGCGCAGCGAGAGCTCGCCATCTCTCTATTCTTGCTGACAGCGGCCCCAAAGACAGGCACTCCACAGTAGATGGAGCTTTGGCTGCCTCTTGTGGTGGAAACTGGTCCTGCGGGCCAGACCCGACTGCGCATGTGCGGGTGGCCCGCGCTTGACCAGCGCTCATGGGGCCGGACACCACTGAGGGAATCAACCCCGGTGGTGTCTGGGTGCGTGGGGGCATTATGTTTTTCAACATACTTTGTGTTTTTCACACATTTTTCCCGTGCCCTTGGCAACATGCCTGGATGCAGCGGGTGAGTTTTTAATAAACAGTGTTTTTGTGAGACTGTGACATGCTTGATTCAGCTGAACAGTGTCTCGTCGTCTCTTTGTTGAAATGCGCTCTGTGGGATCCAACTCGAGTCCCAGGCGCTGAAAGGTGGAGGCAGAACACACTTTTCCGAACGGGCTCCGGAACTGAGCCCTGGAGTGAACTTGGAGCCCGGGCTGATCCGGCTCCGATCTCCCCGTGGGGGATGTTAGGCAGCCCGCTTCTTCTTGCGGTCCGATTGCTTGGCTGGTGGTGGGGCACCCTGAGCGGCAGCAGGTGGGACATGTTTCCTGGGACAGTGGGTCTTAGGGTTCTGCGATCCTAGGGGACCCTGGGCCGCGACCTGCGGGGCTGGGCGGCGAGGGATTTTAAACGTCGGCACGCCGGCTGGATGGCTGGTGACCTGAGCGAACGTGCGGCGACTGGGTGGAGGCGGGGGCGCAGCCTGGGTCTTCCTTGGGAGACACAGCTGCAGGGCCTCTCCCTCTTTCTTTTTCTCCTCGCACCGTCTTTGCATAGTGGCAACAGCGGTCCCGAAAAGGCCAGCGGGGTCAATGCTTTCATCCAGAATGTCACGTTTTTCTCTGTGTGCTGTGTGCGCGGGACTGTGTGCTGGGGTTATCACAATCGGCCCCTTGTGTCGCAGAATTCCGACCAGAGGGGGCAAAGAAAACGTCGTCATCCTCATCTGAGACGAGATTTTCCGACGCTCCCTCGGAGGATTCGCTGAGTAGCTCGTCATTAGCCTCGAGGGAATCAGACAACATAGCTTCGCAGCTGACCTCGGCATCATCCACCAGCGGGAGGACGATATCCATCTCGTCGCCCCAGCTGGTGCCTGGTGTGGCGGACTCAATGTGCTCCATCGGTGGGCCGATTGGAGACAGCATTGGGTCCTTCTTCGACAGGCTAGCCTGGCGGGCTAGCCTTCGGTGAAGGCTTTTTAGGGTGAAGCGAGCGCAGTGTTCGCATGAACCCGGTGTGGAAATAGCCGCTTGGGCATGTTGCAGCCCGAGGCAATCACACACGCATCATGTGTATCTGAACCTGAGATTTTGCAACCGCAGGGGCAAATTCTGGGCAGCGGTTTGCAGTCTGCCATATTAAGGAAGCTTGGTGTAGCTAGCTTGGAATGACTGGATGGCTAACGCTGATCTTTTTTTTTTCTTTTTTTTTTCTTTTCTCGGTCGGGTAGCTATGGTGAGCTAGTATGACCTAGCTAGTGTGGTGGCTAGCGCTTGTGCTACTTGGCTTGGTGACCTTGTGTAGCAAAGACAGTTAGCTTGGTCAGCTAGCTGTTGTGCTAGGTGCGTGGTGGCAGCTAACACACTCTCCGACCTGGCTCTGTGGTGAAGAGCAGGCGACTCGAAACGCGAACCGTGCTAGCGCCCGGTGACCAAGGTGTTAGCTTGCACGCTGCGTCACACCCTTTTATAGGGAGGAGGGTGGCCCCTCCCTGATGCAAGCGTCACGACTGCCAGCCAATGCTGGCTGGAGTAATGATATAGAGGCTTCTGAGGACAACGCTGAGAGAGCGTTCCCCATAGTGAGACACTGAAACAAATGTTTGAAAGAGAACTTTTAGTTTTTTAATCTGAATTTTTGAAAACTGCACAAAGTGTGTACTAGGACAGAAAAAATTGATTTTCTTCAAATAATAGATCAAGTGTATTATTTCATTATAATTAAAAATTCCTGTGATGCACTCATGGAAAAATGTAAGTTTAATTGATGGACAAAACAAGGAGGAAAGAAAAAAAGGAGAAAAAAAATATATTAAATGTTTGATGTTGAATTGTTGTTGTTTTTTAAAACTTCTATTTACTTTAAAAATGAGCCAATAAAAAAGAAATAGCTTAAAAGTGGGAAGGGTCTGTGGCAGCAGACCCTGTGTTTCTCTTTAGAGGATCCAAATACAGACAGTCGGGGGAGGGACAGCATTTAACAAAAAACATGCAGTTTATCGAAGGCAGAACACGAAAATACAAAATAAGAGCAACCAAAACCAAAAGCTAAACTAAACTGGAAAAAAAAAAAAAACTCGGAGCAAGGGTTAGACAAGCGTCTTAGTTTAGTGGCAGCTTACGAAAGATTATCATATAGGCTGCTGAATAGACTGGAGGACTATAATGATAAATGGGCCAACTACCTTTCATATACAGGTCAGTGACCTATCCGGCTAAAGTAGTCAAGGTCGGACTAAATATGAGAGCTGTAATTGGGTCTATGTGAATATTGGCATCATTGTGAATTTACGTTATTTTGGATTTTTTTTTTTTTTTTTTTTTGATGAGAATATGTATTGATTGTCAATTTGTTTTGTTGTTGTGACTGGGAATGTCCATTCTGTTATCTTCTGTTTTTTTGTTTGTTTGTTTGTTTTTGGTTTTTTTAATATTAAAATCTAATAAAGTTTGAGTCATAAAAAACGTGCAGTTTATTGAAGGCAGAACACGAAGATACAAAATAAGAGAAACGAAAACCAAAAGCTAAACTAAACTGGAAAAAAACAAAACTAGGAGCAAGGGTTAGACAAGCGTCTTAGAAAAATTATTCCTGGGTAATACAATAAAAAGTAAAACTAATGGGAAAAAAAATTTATAAAAAATTGTAGTTTTTATAAAAGCTATTTCTACTTAATAATTAGGTAATGCAAAGGAATAGATTGAATGCCTAATTTCACTTTAATAACATTGTATCAAACAAGAGAGAAAAATGTTTTCACATTAAAAGTTATTATCTGAAAAGTGGAACTTCTAGAAATCTGCAATAAAACAGTACTATGGCATATACTCACGCTAATGACTTCCAGGAGGACGGGATCTGAGGGTAGACAGGCAGGTTCTCCACCTCACCATAACGCTCAGTGAAGTAGATCCCTGCCACTCCCGACACTTTATTCCCATCAAACTGATGGAGTGTGTTCTCTTTGGGGTGAGTTGCAGCCCAATGCCACGCCTGACCAGCTATCAGCACCCCTCCTCCAGCTTTCAGAAACGCCACCAGCTCCGTTGGGTCTGAGCCCACGCTGTAGGCATCGGTCACATAAACACCAACTCCCAGTTTGTCACTGAAAGCGCCCACAACTTCTACTTGGAAGCTGGATTTTTTGAGGCTATCAGCAACTGCACTGACATTTCTCTGCACCCCTACAGAGAGGTTATCAGATCCATCACCTCTCAACCAGGTCAGAGCATTTTCTACCAGAGCAGGAAAGGCTTTCAAGTAGCCTTCATGACCCAGGACCACAATCCTTCCACTGCCATACAGAGAGGCAGCCATCAGGACCTGACCTCGGCTGTTCATTGCTAAAGGAAAGGCATGGTCTCCGATCAGCACGAGGTCGCAGGGAACACAGGGTCCCTTTAGGTCCAGCTCCTTCAGACCTTTCATCAGGGAGGCGTAGGCCTCTTCATGTTTGATTTTGAATGACTGGTTAGATGACATAGTGTAGAGGATTTATGCTCTGTAGACTGATGAAGAAGGTGAAGGTTAGGATGCAGGAAAAAAAAGGTTTTAGCACATCAGCTTTAATAGTTTTTCTTACATATATGTATGCCAAGCTAAGTTGATGGATTTAAAAAAAGACTCACTTAACATAAAAATAAAAGTATTATTCTTTTGTTAAACATCAAGACTCACAGCAAATTGTAAACTGCAGCTGGTGAGAAAATAAAAAGCTGTTCTCCACTGATCTCATTACAACCAAACACAACTTAAAAATACAAAGCATTTTTTTGGTTTTTTTTGGTTACCTGAAAGTTGCCTTTCTGTGGTATTAGACTGTAGCACAACAGCTTTAAAGAAAAATACCAGGAGCTCTACCGGAGAGGACAGGAGACGGAATGTAAAAAGAGCAAGGAAAGGTGCTGTTTATATCAGGAGATATGACAAGAAGAGGAGGGACTTTAGTGAGGACAAACAAGGAAAGAACTACTGATGAGAGACAGCTCCTTTTAAGTATGTATATAAATGTACTCAATTATATTCTGTCACAGACCTATGTGTTAGTTTTCTTTGCTATTTGAGTTCAGACTTGTGTTTTTGTTTCTGTAAGGCAGACAAAGTTCTTCACTCAGTGCAAATACTGTGCAATCTTTAACTCATCATATACACCTTTAACATCAGAAATTCACATTTACAATAGCAGTCCGCATGCCTCGAAATCAAATACACATGCCAAAGCAAGTTAAGACAGATTACCACTGGCTTTTGAGCTACTTGACAAAAAAACAAGTACTGCCCCTTTTGGCTCAGGCTTGCTGATCATCACTGTGACCTCAGTGCACAGGCTGGTGGGTTTTTAGTTACTGAAGACAACTTGTCTTGACAAAGCCCCTCTTTGGAAACAAATAAGTTCCTAAACTATTTCCCTGTAAGCACTACAGTTATAACATTAACAACAGAGTAAGTTATTTTTGTATTTGAGTCTGTGTGAATGTGTTTTAGAGAGCCTGCCCCTTTCCTCTTGGACGCTCCAAGTGCCCTTTTCTTGAGGCATTTTTATTCATTTATTTATTTTTTAAATGTGTGTGTGCGTGTAGTGCAGGGGTCCCCAACTCCAGGCCTCGAGGGCCAGTGTCCTGCAGTTTTTAGATGTGTCCTTGATCCAACACAGCTGACTCAAATGGCTAAATGACCTACTCAACATGTCTTGCTGTTCTCCAGAGGCCTGGTAATGAACTACTCATTTGATTCAGGTGTGTAGACCCAGGGTAAAACCTGCAGGACACCGGGCCTCGAGGCCTGGAGTTTGAGACCCCTGGTGTAGAGTCCTGCCCGTGTCCCTCAACAATAACATTTAACAATTAATCACAATTGTGCTAAATAAAACGATCTGACTTGCATCAGTCACATGACGTCCATTAACCAATGATCACCCACGATGGCAGAGTGCGCTGGTTAGGATCCAGGAACGAGTCTGCAAAGAGCACGCGCACACACAAATTAATTAAGTAGGGTATACAGTGTACACTATAGTCTGTAGCACACAGGCGTATTAGTTTATTATGTACACGTTGTGAAGTTGTCTTGTGGCAACTGATGAATTGAAAAAAACGAGGGTGCTGTGTGTGCAATGTGCAACAGCACAACAAAACATTACCTGTCCTTTTATTAACTGAACAAATAGTGGTGGTCATTAGCCGCTAGCTAACTGGGTAAGGGTGTCATGGGTCTGTAGCTCTGTCCATCGTTTTCAGGGAACACTATCAGCAGCAGCAGCAGCAGCAGCAGCAACCCCTCAACAGCAACACTATAACCCATCAGGTAAAGCACAGACTACGTTTGCTTTGCATTGTCCCCACCTGATGATAATGATATGTAGTATGATGCAATTCCATATTAGATTCTTAATGAATGTGGGTTGTTATTCGCCCTGGTTCTAGTTGCCCCTTTTTAATTTTAAACACCCGCCCCTTCAGACATCTCTGCACGGCTCTGCTCACCTCCTCCACTTGGACCTTCTGCAGGTGGAAGTGAACAAGAGTAAAGGGAGGGAAGGCATAAAGGAGGCCCTGAGGCCACAGATGTGCCATTGTATCTGTGCCTAAGGGAGATCATCCCTCCCTGCTGAGAAAAAATAAAGGGACCCCAGTTGTCTCTGTTGAGGTAAAGAGATCTGCTATTACCATGCCAAAATCACTCGGGATTTTGTTCACCACCTCTGGATGAAGTCTCCATTCTCCTGTGAGAGTACCCCACTTCCATATATTCTGAGTCAGCCTACTGAGGCAAAAGGAGCCCAAGCCCCCTTGTATGTTAATATAAGCTGCATGGTGGTTCCTCAGCTCTGACAGAAAAGACAGCCTGCAATTTCAAGGCATGTGCTGTGTCAGCCAGGGGCCCTGGGATCAACCGCTGACACCCTCGCCCTTGTGAAATGATCCCTTGCCAACCAAGGAGGCATCTGATGACCCAACCTGGTGACAAATGATTGGGACCAGAATGCTCTTTCCATATTGATTAGCCCTTCCCACCAATGGGGAGTTGCCTGCAACCTACACATCACAATAATCTGGTTTTCAGATGCTTCTGAACCAAAAGGCAAAGTCCCAGTCCAAAGAGATATTGCTGAATACGACAAGTGTTCAGAAGAGCCAGTGAGAATATGTATACTGTTGCTGCCATTAGCCCCATGTTGCAGAAGGTATGGGTATAACCTCTAGGTCACTCGTGACACCAACTAAATCTGGAACAATCAAGTCCTGAGGGTGGCATATCTCACAGGGGTTAGCAAGAAGGTCCCTCTCCCGGCATCCAGCCATGTGTATAAGAATTCTGTGGTTTGAATGGCCTTAAGTCTGCTTTCCCTCGTGTCTAGGTTCTCTAAGTCCTGTGGCACTGCTCCTCTGAAAGAGCATTCAAGCCAGCTGTCTGCATAAGTCTGACCAGTGATGGGCTTCAGAAGGCTTAAAATACTGCCTGAGCACTAAATCCTTCAGCTCAAGAACCACCGGTACTGAAGATAGGCAGGAAGACCCAACCCTGTCATTTTCAAAACAAGATTGCCACTGAGAAGACATTCTATATTTGTGCAGGGAGAAATCCAAGAACAATTTCAAAAACTGGAGATTAGTATGTAGGATCATTTGACCATGACAGCATTTTCACTTGTTTATCATAACTTTTTAAATCACACATTTCTGAGACTAATAACTACAAGAATAATGTTTAAAATGTTTCATCACCTTCATCTACTTTTTGCATTTGCCAGATGATGTTGTGATTGCTGCCTTTTACAATAGAGGATGCTGGAACACCCCGTACTTCCCACGGCCTTCCTACTTTGAAACTAGTGGCACAAGCCAATGTATGACCTTTTTTAAATTATTACATTATTATATATAGTAATATTTAATATATAGTAATTTATTTAGATCTGGTGACAATGCTATTAACAATAGTGAAATAATGTCTTTGCAATTTCATCGACATGATATAAATTTTCTTTTTCGTTTACAGTTTCGATACAAAAAAGTCAGCAGTGCTGCTTTGCATTTACATTGTACAGGAAAGACATATTGGGGTTTGAGGCTTGCTACCTCTTGGTGGTCTACAAGCACACTTTTGGGTAAGGCACTGGTAATAGTGAGGACAGCTCAGTGGGATGAACTTGGACCTGAGTGTCACTGTAGGTGGTCTTAGTTCTACCAGAGAGCATTATCAGAAGAAAGAATAACTCAAAATAATCTGATTTCCCATACAGTACCTTCCAATCTTTGTTGATAATCTCAGCTGGTATGACAACATTTGTCTTTATTTCAAGTCACAAGTAGAGACCTGTACTGAGCCACTCTTGCCCATCTGTTACACATAAAATCAAATCAAATAAAAAAGAAAACTACCAGACAAAGTTGTCCTTAACCTTGTTGAATTTGTTGAACTTTATCAAATCACTTTTGTCAGTAATAAGAAAAGTATTACAGAAAAGAAAATATAGGATTGCTAAACCAATATGAACAGCTGTCACTGGCATGTACAGTACTCAGTTTGAACACAAACTAACATGAGGCTTAAAGAGAGACCCAAACTGCACTGACTGAATCAGGGCAAAAACAAACTGAAGAAACACCTGTGAGATGAGGTTCAGGGCACAGTAGCACCAACCCATAGCCGTTAGTGTTAGCTTAAATCAGCATCAATTTACTCTAAGAATTAAGCAAGGGGCCTCACATTGTATGACTGAATCAAAACACAGTTAGAGGCTACAGTGAACACCTTACAACAAATGAAAAGTCCACCTAAATTCGGTATAGACATCCAGATTAGCCTCCGTCTTTCCAATTGTCTAATATGCACCACTGATAAACTGTTGCCTTAGAACAGAGTTAAATAGTAATACCAGGCACGTGCAGAGGGGGGGGCGGAAGGGGCTTGAGCACCCGCCCCTTTCCTGATGGGTGCCCAAAGTGCCCTTTTGTTGAGGCAATTTTTTTACAAAAATTTTAATTATTTTTTTTTTAAATGTGTGTGTGCGTGTGGAGTCCTGTCTGTGCCCCTCAACAATAATATTTAACTATTAATCACATTTTTGCTAAATAAAAGGATCTGGCTTGCATCAGTCACATGATCACCATTAACCAATGATCGCCCTTGACGGCAGAACGCGCTGGTTACGAGCCGGGAACGAGCTCACAAAGTGCACGCGCATTTTTTGCGGTCCGGAGCTGTAGGAGAAACACAAATTAACTCAGAGACACAGACTGATGCGACAAAAACTGTAAGTAGGTGTACAGCGCACACTGTTGTCTAAAGCACACAGGAGTATTAGCTTATTACGTACACGTTGGTAAGCTGTCTTGTGGCAACTGACGAACTGAAACAAATGAGCGTGCTGTGTGTGCAACAGCGCGACAAACTTTACCTGTCCTTTTATTAACTGCACAAGTAGTGCTGGTCACAGCTGCTGGCTCACTGGGTAAGGCTGTCATGGGTCTGTAGCTCTGTCACCGTTTTAGGGAACATATTTAGTTTTAAAGTAAGTTACAGGGCTTTTCCTGCCTTTCTGGAGGGATTATATTTCACTTAAAACGATCTAATATGCATGTCCACATAATAATGGATTATTATAATTATAATATTTATAAAACACGCTGTATTTTAAAGAACATACATTAAGAAACAGATTATATTAGATTTATATTTTAAATAAGACAAAATGCTGATTTTACAGCAGCAAAATTATTGTATCTCTACAGTTTAAAAATGTAATAAGCTTTCTGCCTGCACAGAGTGGATAGTGAAACAAATGGAATCATCATAAATACATTATTATACATTTATTACTTTTTTTTCCCTCATTGCTTTATTATTGTAGCTCTAGTAATAAATAATAAGGGAAGGATTCTGGATCAGCACCATGATGGAAAATGGTGCCTACAGTATATACAGTATTCTGAAGAAGGTCTAAAATGTCCCTGTGTGTGCATGCATGTGTGTGTTTTATGTATATGGATTTTTGAATTATTACTCATAATATAACATTGTCCAGACATGGCTGGTAAGGACATGAGGAGGAAACAGTAGGAGCTGTGTGAGGCTACTAAAGGCAGTGGATCCCTCAGCAGCTGGATTACAAAGAGCACAGGTAACATTAACACATGTACCAGTTGTTGGAGAGGTATTCCAGTATAAAAATAATAATAAGCACAACTGAAATGTTTTGCTTCTATAACATTTTTCTGTCATCATTTTATTATAGATTAAGTGTAAGAGTTGTTAAGTGTGGATAATTAAATAATTGTTTATTGCAATAGCAGTTTGTGCCTTGTTCTCAGATGGACAGCAAGTGGAGAGTGATAGATGAGATGAGGGGATGGAAGGAGGAAGAGAGGCAAAGAGTGATTCACAGGCAGGGTCTAGTTTATTTCTCAGTTTTTTGTTGCCTTATGGTTCCAAGCGCTGTCACCAATCTTTGCATTTTGTTATTATCTCATGACACTTGTTTAATCAGCTACCATCTCTCCTATGGACTTTTTACAGTCTACAGTGAGTCTCAGATCAACACAGCCCTGCCCTCCAGCACTATCAGCAGCAGGAGCAGCAGAAACCCCTCAACAGCAACATTGTACCCATCAGGTAAAACATAGGCTACGTTTGCTTTGCCTCACAACAGTGATATAGTATGATGCGATCCGATATTAGATTCTTGATGAATGTGTGTTGTTGTTATTCAGCCTGGTTCAATGTGCCCCTTTTTAGCTTTGAGCACCCGCCCCTATAAACGTCTCTGCACGGCCCTGAGTAATACAGACTCAATGCAGTCATTAGTATGAGGGGCCGTACAAGCCAAAATTCATTCTTTCACTCTCACACACATACATTCTTCTTTCACATACATATACTTTCACTCTCACATACATATACTTTCATTTATGCATTCCTACATTTTGCTCTCATTTACATGCATTCAATATGCATTTAATCTCACAAATAATATATGTATGTAAGAAGAGAATGCATACATGTCTGAAGAAAATATATGTATGCAAGAGAATAATGCTACCCGGGTGTTAGCTGGTCTAAAAAGTTCCCTCATCTCACTTTCCACCGTGCTGTGGGTAACACTGGGTGCAGTTGAGCCCGTCCCATCTCGATCAAGTGACGAGGACAACGATGTGACCTTTTCAGGAGATGATATATATATTTCTTAACACCCCAATAGCTTGCTGAAGAACTCGAGTTTCTTCTCCCCCCTCAATGCTGTCAGACACTTGAAAGTGATCCGCGCGTGCTTCTCAGCCAGTCACAGCGGTACAGACACCCAGCCTTCCGTTTCCACTATACTCTTTCATTCACATACATTATTCTCTTGCATACATATATTTTCTTCAGACATGTATGCATTCTCTTCTTACATACATATATTATTTGTGAGATTAAATGCATATTGAATGCATGTAAATGAGAGCAAAATGTAGGAATGCATAAATGAAAATCATGTATGTTAGAGTGAGAATTTGTAAATATGTACATTAAGATACATGTATAAGAGAGCACAATATTGCAATGTGTGTGTTAAATATGTGTAAACATGAGAATAAAAATATCTAAATATAAAAATTAAAATAAAACTATGTGAGAGTGAAAGTATGTGTGTGAAAGAAGAATGTATGTGTGTGAGAGTGAAAGAATGAATTTTGGCTTGTACGGCCCCTCATACATTTGTTTTGAATTTCTTCAGAATAAAGCAGCCTCTTACTGAACTTTATACACACACACACACACACACACACACACACACACACACACACACACACACACACATATATATATATATATATATATATATATATATATATATATATATATATATATATATATATATATATATATATATATATATATATATATATACATATAATATAATGACAATACTAGGTACAAGTACATAAATAAGGCAGCATTTTTGGCAGCTTTCATTTTTCTTGTATTGCCGTTTTAAATTCTGCTTTGGTTTATTATTATTGTTGTTGTCATATTTTTAACAATACAAATGTTTCATTTGAAAGACATTATAGTGTATTGTGATACCCCTACATACAACATCAAAAGTCAGTGAAATCTACAAATGTAAAATCTGCATTTCACTAACTTCATTGTTTTCAATAAGCTGTATATATTAATGTAACAATAACTTGTGCACACATACTGTGTGTAGGTTGGACTCGTCAATAAGTCACATATTTGTCAAAAATAATGAGCTCTGACCTGCTGTGTTAACACTGATTTTGATCCTGAGGTTACAGACAACAGGCATTACTGGATTATCCTTCATCAGGTAGAACAGGAGGGCATCAGGATTTGGGGAAACTTTATATACAGCTGATCCCGCTCTGAGAAGGCAGTCTTTTGGAGTTGATAAAGTACAGCTGTCGCTAACCTTAAAAGTAAATGAAAACGGCATTAAAAGACATTACAGGCCTTCAGCTGCTCAGTGATATACGCTGTACACACAAACCCGCTTAGGTCATTCCTGAAATTTGTCTTCTCACACTTCAGCTCTGACTCACCGAGAACTTTGAGTGCAGGTTTCACCGTACCACCAACAACCCCTCTGTCCCCTTCATCCAACCAGTGAATGGCTTTTCTCCAAAATGGAAATGTGCTTTAAAATAAAATTTTAAAAAAAATCTAAGCAACAAGAAAGGATGTCATGTGCATGTGTGATATATAAAACAAGTACACACAGGTTTACACATAATTCCTTTTAACCTGGGGTTAGGTGTATGGTTAATTGCATACTGCGAAAAATATGACTGCTGGTGGAAATCAGTAGTCACATTTTTCATTAAATGTACAACACTCATTAATTTTGACCTCAAAGACTGACATTTATTATAAACTCTACCTAGATTTTCAGATACCCTTCATGTGTAACTACAATTACCCATGCTTGCCTATAGTAGGACAATCAGTCCTGCCAGGAATGGTTGATCATAACCTGTAGTCCCGATGGGAAAGGCTAGCGGCTGGTGGACTAGAACCTCGTAAAATACACAATTAGACACTCACTCAATAGAATACACTCACACCAGGAGGACGGGAGGCTAGACAGGGAGGTTCTCCACTTTACCCTAACACCGAACCACCAGTGGAAAGCTGCCCTGTGCAGGGTGTGTGAAACAGCGGTAGAGGAAGTTGCCAGTCACTTAGTTAAGGCATTTTTCTTAACACAGACCCCCAAATGCAAAAAAGACTAAAACAATCAAAACTTTTTTCACATATGTCAAAAAGTTTGAACACAATCACTTCAACTCTATGTTTTTAGACATCGCCTTAGACATCGGATGGTTTTACCTTTTTTCAAAACCTGACTGAAAGGAGTACTACAAAAAAAGAAGAGAAGATTGGCTTCATGTAGAGTGTTTAAAAAAAAAGTGAACTGTGAAAGATTGAAAATTCACATAACTGCTTAAACTGAGGAAACCCAAACACTAGGTGATAACACACTGCCACTTCTTGTCATTTTTTAACTCACTGCTTTTGTTTTGTTTTTTGCATACTTTATTATAAAAGATATTTGTTGTTGTGTTGATGGACTTCCCATTTGAATGGTGAAACAAGTGGACCATGGATCACGTTGCAAACCATGGTCTAAGTTTTGCTAAGTATTGGTAGACGGGCGCAAAGCTAACATTACATCACAAAGGAAAAGTGACGGGAAAGTAGACAGAGACAGTGTCTATAGACACTGAACTGAGAAAGAAAGCATGTAAAAAGGCACTCAAAGAGCTGAAAAGACAAGAAAAAGAAGCAATGCAGCTGCTAAAAAAGAAAGTACAAAACACCACAAATCATAGTTATATAGTTTGTCTTCTTCTCTAAGATCTGCATGGAAATTAATATTGAAATGTTTCTGATAGTACTATAAATAATTGGACCCAGAAAGATCAGAAGTGTCTTAATATTTTAATCTTACAGCATATAATACTCTCATACCTATCATTACATGGCATACCCATCCATCACAGGCTGGAGCCTATCACATTCGCCATAGAGCGCCCTGCAAATGCAACATATTTTATAAAAATGAATTACTTTAACTTACTTATTTTTAACTTTATTTGTCAGCAAATAATAGACATAAGGTATACAAATAGGGATGCCAATAGTAGTGTATTAAAACAGTCTCACAAACTCTGACTAACAGACTTTGGTGAAAAGATGTGAGTCCTCTCGACACATCTAACAGTTAACATTTCCCCACTAACATGATCACAATAGAAGTTATCGGATTTACCAGCTGAATGGTTTCATGTTAATATTACAATGCATTTTATAAAAAGAACAATATCGATTAACTACAGTGAATAACAAAAAATCCCTTAAATTTATAATCTTTGTTTTTCAGTCTGTAGTGGTCTAAGCTTCAGTCTTACTGAGCCAGAGGGGGGTGATCAGTCCGGGAAGGAGAGCTATAGTAGCCGTTTTTTATGGCCCAGCCAGAAAGTCTCAGCAAACAGGTTCATCTTTCCTGTGTTGTCACTGGGGAAGTTGTTTATGTGGTGGCAAGCAGATAAAGCTTTTTTCAGCATCCCAGCCAAAGTTTTCCTGGAGCTACAGGTGAGATAACAGGTGTAGGGATATCTGTGAGTGAGAATATAAATCCCATTTAAACGAGGATTATACATGTGTGTGTATCCCTAATGGGAAAACAAGGATACACATATGTGATGTCATGGTTGCCATGGCATGTTTTCCCAAGGCTTCAGCACTCCACAACTCTCTGCCATTCCTCAATTGACTCACAGTAACACACCATCCATATGTCTCTTGTCACCTGACACACCTGTCCCAATTATATTGTGTTTACTCTATCCATTCTTTCTATTGGTCGCTTCCTTTTGCCACATTCAGTTTCCCCTTCATGCAGTTCTCCATATCACCAGTAGATGTCCTCAGCCTTTCTTTCTTTCTTGACCTGTCACCTGACTCTCACATGCACCTGTTCTACTGATCTTCCCATCCACTCACACACACCTGTACTCTTGTTGTCTGTTATCGATGCCTGCATTTGTCTTCAACAGATAATCTTCTTCAGCACAGAAATAACCCTAAACTCTAAAGTTTCTCTCCAGAGCTGAATGAAAAAGGAAGTGTCTGAGAGGTATAATTCACATTTATTTAGTGTATTTCAATTGTGAGCTAACAGATATATGTGTACTGAAAGTAAAGACAAAGTTAGTTTATATAAAGTCTGACCTCTGTGTTATGAACCAGCATTATTTAAACATTAAAGTACAACAGCAGAGCGAATGAAACATGCAGTTATTCATACAAGAAAATCCACTTCTCTAATAGTATTAGTTCTTACAGTATAACCTTGAAAAAAATTCCCTGTATTCTCTTAAATGTAAATTTCTTTGTAAACTTCTTTTCATATAAGGAAAGCGTTGCAGTGCAAGTATCCAGTAAAAGAGACTGGAAAAGGTTGGCAAACAGAAATCAAGAGCACAACAGACCATTAATGCATTTTTTTCTTTATAGAGCACAGTGGAAGACAAATGATTGCAATGTATGCTATAGTAGTGTAATGCCTTGATTTCAGAACAGAACATGTATTACAGGTCATATTTTCTGCTATAAAATAAAGGCAAAGATCCCACTCCTTATACCATCGAAAGTCTATTCTACCTGGCAGTAAGTGAAAGGCTACTGTACTTCCCCTCTACAGGAACATCACAATCAAAGAAAGAAAAATTCAACCTAAATTTAATACCTGGACCCTCAGTACATCATTTCTGTTTTTCTATTCAGATACTCTCATAAATGTTGTTAAAACAGAACACCAAACACCAAATCAGTTCACCGTGTTGCCCATCATTCACTTCAACTTATGATAGTAGTTGAAGCCATTTCTCTGCACACTGCAGTGGTCTGCGGTTTAGTCATACTGGGTCATGGGGTGATCACTCCAGGGAGGCAGTGCGGAGAGCTTCTCCTCAGTGGCTGTTTCTATTAGCCAGCCCCAGGCCTTAAAGAAACCAGTCAGGTCCATCCCCACAGTCTGGGAGAATGTCTCAACGTACAGGTTCATCTTTCCTTTGTTGTCACCGGGGAAGTCACTCATGTGATGATACGCAGCAAACACCTTCTTAAAGGCATCCCAGCCAAACCTTTCCTGGAGCTACAGA
The DNA here is from genome assembly GCF_013358895.1 of Oreochromis aureus. Taxonomy (NCBI): domain Eukaryota; kingdom Metazoa; phylum Chordata; class Actinopteri; order Cichliformes; family Cichlidae; genus Oreochromis; species Oreochromis aureus. Next base: position 31,999,107 of record NC_052955.1, on the reverse strand, counting down.
TGCGGAAACAAAGTCAAAATAAACTGGTAATCATGTTATGTGCAACAAAGTGTTCATTTCAGGCTTATTTCTGACTGTGAAGATAATGTTTTAATTCTGTCTCTACACTTTATTGATAGTGACTTAATTACTGATTTAAAAGATATCATTTTACAGTTCCTGAAACATAAACCTAACTCTAGCCCTAAGTTGGTCACTGGTAACTTGGTGGATGTTAAGAGTGATGGGATCAAATGGAGCTATAGACTCTGACTTTTTTTCTTTCTTTTTTTAAAATTTCCAATGAAAACAGGTCACAACAGTGTGGACAAAGCACACTTTCTCTAAAGAGTAGAATTCACCTACCTGCATATATGTTTCCAGAGCAACAAAAAAGCCCCACTTGTCAAGCGTCCTGCCTCCTGCAACATAGTCATTTATTCGACTTTGTCGGTTTGCTGAAGTCATGGCATCTTCAGTCTGCATTAAACAATATAGGATGATGTCATTGTAAAATACTGTACTCTAAACAAAGTTAAGTGGTTTGTCGTTATATTAGATCAGAAGAGTTGTGTTGATGCTCATTGTCATAAAAAGCGTAACAATATAAGATAAGCATTTGTGGCCATTGGTCTCAAGGGCACATGTGATTTACTCCACCTTCTCCCTGTGGATGCCCAGCACCTCTTCATTCACATACACTGACCACAGGTTGCATGTACACTCTGTGGTGTTTGGTGGGAACTCCCAGCAAGCTCTCTGTTGGTTGTGTCCCAGTTCATGGATGGGGCCCCACAAGGGACTACCTTTTTTAACACCAACCAGCTCCTGAGCTGTCATTTTGTGTGCCATGATAGGATAACCTGCATGCATCCAGCCTGAACAGAAAAAGAACAATGAAAAGATTTTACAGCTTTGATAGACAAAAAAAGAGATATGCAATTGGCCCCACTCTGAACAAACAACCAAACAAAAGCGTCATTACACTATGTATATTACAATATTATGTTGATGATTGGAAGTACGAATAATGGCAGGATGCCTAATCTCTCCACTAGTCTTCACCACAGCAATAGGAGGGATCATCTGAGCTTCCAGGTGGGTCATTGGAGGAAAGCATCTATAGGCTGGACAGCAGCTGCCTCCTATTCACACCTACATGGATTACATTAAATTGAAGCCCGGCAAGTCAGGATGCTTATGTTTTGCAGGCTATCCATGAAATACCCACTCCAGGCCAAACTCACAGAAGGAACTGCATGGGAAGCTAATAGAACCAGGGAGGATGCAGCGGGCATACCACGTGAATGGAACAGCCTGAAATATATAAACACAGCAGGCAAGGCAGAACAACACCGCTGGCATACCCAGGTGTTCCATGTAGACGTGGGATGCAGATGATTTGTTTTCACATCAGCAACCAGGTCCTTGACGAAAATGTGGATTCAGGCTATCAAGTCACTGGCAGTCTTGAGTCATGGTCCACACTGATTTGTGTTGGTTACTATGTTTTCTTCCCACACCATTCCGTCCAGGTGTGGGAATGGTTTCCCTCCACCCTCCTAGGTGGAATCCTGGTTCAGAGCTGGGATCAATTGTTTTCTATCAGGGTCAACAAGGTACATCTACTCCCTAATGTTTTTCCAGCTCTCTTGTATTAACACTTCTGCCTTTCTGTTCCCATTGACTCCATCCGAAGCGAAAGAATGAAGGATTCACCTCAGCCACTTTACTCCTTCCACTGATTCAGCTCCTCTTATTAAGAAAATGTGCCAAATCATCATCTCTGTCTACCTGTCTGTCCTCCTAGAACTCAACAGCCTGTAGGCCAACAAACCCACCGTCTCCCTCCATGAACTACTCTTTCACTCACCCAGTAAACCAGAACATTCCCTCCCTCAGACTGCCATGCACTCTCACCATGGTGACATGTTTCCAAGTTCAGTATTGTTAACTCCACTCTTCTCTCTCCTGGTGGACCTAATGCCAGACCTACATCCAGACCATGGCCCAAAGGTTGTTTTTTTTTTTTTTAAATGGTTATTTTTCTGGCCTTTTAGCCTTTATTGGATATATACAGTGGCCCAGGGAGATACAGATACATTGAATAGATACCAGCCAATATAGCTCCCTTTCACTTGCTCCTTGAGACTGTTACAGTCGACTATTGTAATGGTATACATATGACAGGAAATAAAGAAAAGGTAAATACTGTTAGCATGGACATGCTGGTTTGGTGAAACTTAAAATTATCTTTAAGTGTAAATGCCAGTGGTTGATTTTCTGTGCATTAGCGCTACCAAAGACTGGTCCACGTGTAACCAGTCACGCAAGGTGTGTACTGTACAACATGAGGTCAAATGCACTTACCGTGAGAAATCTGCACATCTGCCACAAAGCGCTCCTTGCGGGGAAATTTGTGTGGTTTGGCAGCCAGATCTGCAATGGCCCTCATCATTTCATCCCACAGAGCGGCTAGCTCGTCAGGGCGCTCCAGATCCCGAACAGCATCTGACGGTACGGTGAGGATGATGTTTTCAAACTCCAACTCTGCCCAGGGTGAAGGAGCTGTGCGCAGCAACGACCACTCAGCTGCAGTTGTTACACCTGAAAAGAACAAAGAGAGGAGTGGATTTATTAAAATGCTTTGGGCTATGACACATAAAAAGCAGATTTAGGGTTTCGCTAACACTAACTTAAAACGTCCCATACTAGATACAAACTTGTGTCACATCAAGATCTACAAAAACAAAAAGAGGCTTTATATGGGGTTTCATTAATAACAGTGGCCCACAGAAAACGAATGCTCATAACATAAATTACAAAGTTCATTCTATACAGTACATTATATTTCTCCCTTAGATGTAAAAACACATTATAAAGTACAGAATGATTATTATGCAATTAGTAGATCTGATTAACAGTTAAGAAAACCTAATTCATAGTTAAAATGTTGCTTGAATACACACTTGCATAAACACAAAATAAAATCCAATCAACTGCAGACTCACCAGACTTATAATATGGAGCAGGTACAGCCATCTGCACTGTGACCAACAACCCCTTCTCTTGTGTTTTGGGTGGGGCCACCAGGTAGATGAGTCCTCCCCACAGGTTCCAAACCTGTATCATCTCTGAGGTGACAGGAAATCGCTCATGGACAGATGGTGGTCTCTTCAGCTCCTCATTGTGGTGCAGAGAATCAGTTTGGCACCCTATCTGAATCTACAGAACAAAAGGAAAATGCATTGTAAGCATGTTGGTTAACTGAATAAATGCAAGAAACTGCAGTCTTTCAAGTGGTTGCTTTATATCAGAAAAGGGTTTTTGTCTCTATGGTTAGTTTAGCCCTTCATAAAAAATGTATTGGGATTATTTTTACACGTGAGTTTTTGGACCATGACTGCATTGCCTGATAGGAATCTCACTGCCAAATCTGATCTTTCTACCAATTCCATTTTGAACATTTTTGATGTAGTTGTCCTTGCAAATATATTTTTGTGTCTGTGTGACCTTGTTAAATTGGGTAACTTAACTTTCCTTCATCCCACTATGGTCACTTTTGGCTTTAAAAAACTCAACATGACTATGGCCACAATACTGAAGATGAGGCTTTAAAAACTTTGGGTGATGTCACATTGGATACAGATGGATAGAAATTGAAGGCTGAGGTTTCAATATCTATTAGCCACAAGCTGAGGCTTTCAGGAGGCATCCAATCACAGTGCAGCATTACCACTGAACACAAAATCAATTGATTTCATATGCAGTACCATCCAATCCTTGTTGACAATCTGAGGTGGTATGGACATATAGGTCTTCATACCAGGAGAGAGGTAGAGGCCTGTGCTGATCCACTCTTCCATATCTGAAACACACAATTTTATTTTTTTTAAAAATCACAGTTGACATTTACATTTATGAAATCTGAATTTTTAAAACTCTATTTCATAGTTTTCTACAGCGAGGTTGACAGATTAAAACTGTGTAATATCAAGTAAGATACATTACTGCATTATGTTTAACATTACTGTGCAATTAAAATTACACATATTGTACCTAAAATAAAATTATAACCACATTCATGTCACGATCTGAGGAGGCAGACCGTGCGGTGGTGTGTGTGTGGACCCAGGTGCGAACACACGAGAGTAGGCTGGAGTAAACTTAACTGAAAGCAAGCCTTTATTGTGGCTGGTGACAAGAAGTGCGAACAAGGCAGAAACGCAGTGATAAACTAAACTATAATTAAACTGGGAAAATGATACTAGGAAAAGCTATGAAGACACGGGAAACCATAACTATAGATACAGAGACTGGCTGTGACAACATGGAGGGTGGAAACACAGACGACGCGACACAGACTGCATGAAACACAGAGACTAAATACACATGAGGGATGATCAGGGGAAGTGGCCACACATGGGAGCACAGCTGACACACATGAACCTAACGACAGGACAGGAGAAGTGAAACTAAATACACTGACATTGAATATAGACTTTCAAAGTAAAAACAGGAAACATGGAGATTAGACATGGAGATAAAACATGACATGAACTTAACATAACTGCATAGACAAGAAAGGTAGATGCAGAAACCAGGGAGACTGAGTGCAGGGGGAGATGACATAAGGGAACAAGACTAAATTGCAATCTAGAAATAAACAAGGTGAACTAAGCTAAGGCACAAAAGAATACAAAAGATACATAAACTCAAACACTGGGTCGCTCGACCCAGGATCATGACAATTCACATATTTGAACACAGCAGTGAGATCTGACCTGCTGTATTAACATCAAACTTGATCCGGTGGTTATAGACAACAGGCATCATTGGGTTGTCCTTGATGAGGTAGGGCAGTAGAGCATCGGGATCTGGGGAAACCTTATAAACCTCTGTCCCCAGAGCAAGGAGGAGATGGTCTTTGGGACTGTTCACAGGGCAGCTGTCACTCACCTTGAAAATGAGTTATGAAAGTTGTTAAAACTGATCTTTCACACATTATTACAGTATCTGCAACTCAAAAAACAACCAAAACCCAAACACACATAAATAGAGCAGCTGCCGCTTATTGGTGACTGATAGCTGTGACAAGTCAACCAGTACTGTTTCATTCTGTTGGAATTTGTTTATATTATGTTTTCCACTCACTTCTGGCAGGCCTGATGTCATTAATATATTCGTGAGTGTGGCCAACACTTGTCTGTAGTGGGAGGAGTCATGGGCTTTCATCTGCAAGTAGATGTTGCAGTCACTGCCCAGCTTTTTCAGATATCTCTCCTCGTGCTGGCTAAGTTCTTCACCTGTAGTCACATGGGCAGCGAAGCGGCTTAGAAGGTGGCGAAAGTGGTAGCTGTCTTTAACAGCCTGGCTGGGTACAGGGGCTTTGTATGATCCTCCTCCAATTGTTGCTGGCAACAGGCTCAATCCCATTTGGGTCAGGATCTTGTTCCCTGAAAAAACATTAAAGAAAATCTGACTTAATATACTCTGGTGTATTGTTGGAAGTTTGATGACTTTGATTTTCCATTAAACTACAGGAGGTTGGTTATCTGGGCAAGATATGACATCTTATCATCACTGTAGGCTATTAGAGCACTGTATCCCGCATAGCAAAATTGGTATGGCCCGGATCTGGCCTACACATTGTGCTTACACATGGCACACATACTGCAAAGAATGACGGCCCTTTGGTGCCCCAGATCTGGCTTACCAGAGGTAACCCACACATGGGCAAGCACAGGACCACCAGTGTGTCTGTAACTGGCCTTGTGCTGGCCCATGTGTGGGCCACATCTGGCAAACCTGATCTGGACCACCAAAGGGCCGTCATTCTTTGCAGTATATGGGCCATGTGTAAGCACATTGCATGGGCCAGATCCAGGCCATACCAACTTTGCTATGTGGGCAGTTGGGTCCATAATTTGTTGGACAAAGACACGATTCTTCTAGCTTTACTTCTGTACACCACTGCATTGGACTTTAAATCAAACAATCATAATGTGAATGAAGTGAAGACTTTCAGTTTTGATTCACAGGGTTTAAGAAAAATATTGTTTAGGATTTACAGCCATTTTTAAGTTCCAGTTTTAGAGGCCTAAAAGTAATTCATTGCTTAAGTGACATAATTTGTCAAGCTATTGACCTAACTGTAGATTTGTAGATAAATCAAATCACTTTTATTGTCACATCACATGTGCAGGTACACTAGTACAGTACATGCAAGTGAAATTCTTGTGTGCGAGCTTCACAAGCAACAGAGTTGTGCAAAAGTACAATAACGTAAAACAAGCAAAATATAAGAATGGCTAAATCTGAGAGTAATAAATATCTGTACAATATATAAGAGTATATGCATTACTGGATGTGTATACTAAATATGTTTTTCTACGTGTGTGTGTGTGTGTGTGTGTGTGTGTGTGTGTGTATACATATTTTACAAATTAAATAGAGTAAACAATAAAATAAAATATATAAAATATACAGAGGTTGGTAGTTGGACATGTGCAAAACAGTGGTACTAATAGTTAAAGATAAAGGTGGTGGTCCTCATTTTCACATAAAAGGGACCAGAAATGCTGCAGTAATAGGAATATCACAATCTTTGGGCTATTAGCTTTGAAGAGAAGACTCCAAGTGTCAGTTTCAAGAGGAAAAATGCATAGTTCATTGTGGTCATTCAACAAATACGCTTTTTAGCCTTGCAGGACTTCTGGAAACATTGCTGGAGTTTTGTTTATATGTGTTTTATAAACTAGGAGAAGGGCTATGGGCTACCACAGTCATTAATACAAGTCCTCAGGTCCTTGTTTACATAAATAAAATAAGAGCTCTGCTCTGTTTTAAGTGCTTTACATTTGTTATTCAAGTACATTACTTATTGCTTTATCTAATGTCTGGTGTCTGTGTTCTATTGAAAATATTTAATTCTCATTAGTTATTTTAGTTATGCATTCTGTAGTTTGATCTGATAGGATTATACACTGGCTCTTACAGAATGTAAGAACAGCTGGCATCAGGGTAAAAGGCCTCTGCCACCATATCTTAGAAATGGAAAAAAACAATCTAGATCAAATACAAATTTTTTACACATTAGTTTCAGGATATGTATAACCAGTTAACTGTTAGTGAAACCATACAAGTATCTTCAATATAACCATCTGGTGCCTCTCAGACCCTGGAAGCCCCTCTTCCTCTTTTTCTTGGTGGATTACTGTTATAAAGGCTTGGACCTATTTAGTCTTTTGTTCTGTTTGTGCTGTCTTTTGTTGGGATATTTGTGCAGTCTTTTGTTGTTTAGCTATTTTTTATTCTGACTAAATATATGTAAAGGACACATCTTACTGAGCTGTCATTGTTACCTTTGAACCAGACCCTGAAGAAATTTCAAACATTCTTATCATCCGCTATCTTAGAAGAAGTTTCAAAGTTCATGGACAAGGTAAAGTTGGTGCAACACATTAAAGGCCATGAAAGACAACTTTAGCAATTCTAGGCACTGCAAACACAAATATGTAGATCATCTAGACAAGAACAGGAAGAAACCACAACAATAGGTAGCGAGGATATATGGGTGAAGAACCGGAAACAGATGACTAGCCAAACTGCTCAAATTTGTTATAGGTTCTGAAATAGCTGCTGATCACAGCCACGGCAACAGTAATAATGATTAATAAACTAACACAACGTGAAGCTGAGCAAATTAAGATTAAGGTTTCTCTTAAGTCTAACTCTTTAGGGCCTCTGTCTAACCTCACCATCCAAAAAAAGAAATCTATCACATCCCTGAGTACAGACCAAAGCATCATCACCTGAAACGGGGAAGCATATCATTTTTCTAAAATCCACTAATTACTACACCAAAATTACTACACTCTTCAGTGACAGTAACACTTAGTACAATTAAGTTTTTCCGGGACTAAGGGTTAGTGTGGTATTGAAAGAAATTAGTTTTTATCTAAATATATTGGTATGCATAACAGTTATTATTCATAGATACATCCATCCTAAGTTCCTGTTATTCATCTGAAGAAACAGATAGAATGAGTGTGTTGTACAATGGTAATGCAAGGAGAGGCAGTATCGGTTCTGTGTCGCATTAATGTTGTAAGAAGGTGGAAGAAGAGAGTGTCCTGTAGGAGGCAGTGAACGGACACTGATGTTCTGAACATGTACTGAAAAGAAGGTTCAGTAAACAAGTCGCAACGATACTCCTGTGTGAGGCTCAGTTTTGGAGAAAGATGGTGGAAACGGATTCACTGCACCAGGAGCTGGGAAGTCACTGCTAAGGAGATAACATTTATTGGAACTGTTTTGCACTGCAAATTAATTTACTGTCTTCATTCTGGAAGTACTGAGTTTGGGTCGTTTTTTCCAACAGCCTACGACCAATACACTCTCCTTAGTCTGAAGGATGCTAATTAAAGCCCAGAAGGTATAAGTCATATTATCTGGGATCAACAAGATCCACAACATTATGTGCTTAGACTCTTGTGGTGCATTATCATACCTGAGAATTCAGTTAGCACATTTTGCCCAGGATTTGTATAAGCCCACCACCAGGCATGTCCTCCAATCAGCAGGCCTCCTCCCTCTGCCACAAAATGTTTGATTTCCTCCAAATTCTCATTGACATACGCTGTACACACAAACACGCTGAGGTCTTCCCTGAAGTTTGTCTGCTCACACTTCAGTCCTGAATCACTGAGGAGCTTGAGTGCAGGCTCCATCATATGTACACCAAATAATATATATGTGGCAGTAAAATACGCAACCCACATCTTATATAAAACCGATTTGCTAGTAGGCCTTCATCCAACCAGTGAACAGCATTTTTCCAAATTGAAGCCATGCTCTAAAATAAAGGAAGAAAAGCAGTAAGAATACAGTCGTGTGTTTATCTGATATATAACCACACTACAGAAGGTTTGGGGTTGGCAACAACGATGGTAAAACCATTAGTTTATTTTCAGAAACATTTAAAAAAAAGGAACTCCGGCTATTAAGATGCATGTTTTACGGATGAGAAGCAAAAAAAAAAGCGGTCAAAAAAATATGTACTTAGTGCTTTCAATGATATATACAAAGAAAACGGCGGCCGTGGCTATTTGCGGTTATTTGATATATTATAAAGCTAGTTATGTCGCTAAATGTTTTCCTTTTTAGAAGCACAGTCTTATATAAAGGAAATGTTTTGATTTACTAGTAGGTTATCCGCCCTTTGTTATTTACTTCTCAATGCACTCTAGGTAGTGCATCGTTAAAACACTCGATTCGGTTGCACTGGAAACACTTCACGCAAGTCGAGCTGCCCGACATTCACATTTACAGAAAATGTTACATTTTTGTGATTTATATCGTTATCGGACGATAGATGTCTTATATCGGGATAAATGCACAGCTTGGAAATGGCTTCTGTTCAACCTTTCCAGTTTCAACCAGAGCAAAATGAGAGAGAGGATGAAAATAGTCAACCAGAACTTAGTTTAGATGAAGATGAAAACAATCCCTCACACGAGGATGCGAGAGTGAGGGAAAACTACTGGTGTCTGTGCAGCTATTGCTTGCCAATGGCAACGGCGACTGAGAGCGTTTGCTGTAAAGAGATCAATTTTATGGCAGCAGCTATCCATGGTATCGCATAACCGCGTGATAAAAACATTAATAGAATTCTAATTTTTATTATACAGTGAAATTACGATATTGTTATTTTTACAGATTCTCCATGCAACACAAGGCACCAAAACTTTGAAGCCGTATGTCTTAATCCAGATGTTCTTTGGGCAGCCCCTGTTAGCCTCCATGACCGGTACAGTGCTGATCTACCAAGTCGTAACCAGGTCACTAATAGGCAAGTAAATTAATACCACTGCTACACTATAAAAAATCAAAACAGGTAAGTTGAACGAAAGTGCCTATACTGCCGACAACCAATACATGTCATCTTCCCAGAATGCATTGTGTGCAAAAAAACATGACACTCCCACGGCTCCAAAATAGTTTCAAACAACAAAGATTTAATGAATAACAAACTAATCCAAGTGACTTCTTGAGTCTCACTTGGATTAGTGACGAAAACGTTTCTCCCACTGAAAATGCTACATCCAGATGAACTGAATCAACTTTTGGGGAATCATATTTACTAGGTCATGCTATCTATAAAATAGTGCATTCCTATACAGTAGCAGCAAATTCTTGTTGTATGTTTATGAAAAAACTAATTTAGGACTAATACATGGTGTCAACTTTACCTCGAGTCCCAGAAATCCTTCATGTGAAATCAAAATGACTCGTCCCTTTCCATAGTAGGCTCCTGCCAGGAATGCCCGTCCATCATCTGTGGTACCGATGGGAAAGGCTAGCGGGCCGTGGACTAGAACCTCAGAAGAAGTTGACCCCTCTGGGAGCTCGAACTCTGAAATTCCCTGGAGTAAGAACTCTAAGTCATCCTCAAAATCCTTACCTAAGCTGTATTTGAAATGGCGAAGAATAAAAGGGAAAATACATGTTAAGATGGAAAGACACAGTCTATTGAATTGATTTCAGAATAATTTTATGCATTTCCATTCATTGTGATTATATTTGTAATTCTTTGGGAGAAGTATGAGGCAGTGCAATGACATGGTATGGTTCTTAGTACAACAATTAAAGCAAAAACAGCTGATTTCAAAGCTATTTCATTTTTTAATATTTTTTTAAATTCATATAAATGTATGATATGTTCTTATTATACAACTAGGAATGCATTCACATTGAAAAAATAATAGCAGCGATTCCTTACAAAATACAAAACCTTGCGTTTATTTTCATCATCTGAGCAAGGAATTTATGTACTTAAATATTCAATCTTCTAGTAATAATATAAAAACTCGCTGACGTTTGATACGATTTTTAAAAATCATGATATTTACTTAAAATTTAACTTTGTTTGCATTTTCATTTTTTACACTCTAGAAATTGGCGAACATTAAAGAATAAAATATATTTAACATGCAACAGAAATAAATAAGTGACAAATAAGCTGTTCACTTTTGATAAAATTGGAATCTTTGTTATTGTGTAATAAAAAAATGAATAAAATGAGCTATAGTAGACAATTTATTTCATGTTGTATTTATCTTGTGGGTTTACAAGACACCCAGGAGGTTATAGCATGTACGGACACCCAGGAGGATCTGAGAGGATAGACAGGCAGGTTCTCCACTTCACCACGGTTCTTGGAAAAGTAGATCCCTGCCACTCCCGACACTTTATTCCCATCAAACTGATGCAGTGTGTTCTCTTTGGGGTGATTTTCAGCCCAACTCCACGCCTGCCCAGCTATCAGCACCCCTCCTCCAGCTTTCAGAAATGCCACCAGCTCTGTTGGGTCTGAGCCCACGCTGTAGGCATCGGTCACATAAACACCAACTCCCAGCTTGTCACTGAAAGCTCCCACAACTTCTACTTGGAAGCTGGATTTTTGGAGGTTATCAGCAACTGCACTGGCATATGTGTGTACCCCTACAGAGAGGTTATCAGATCCATCACCTCTCAACCAGGTCACAGCATTTTCTACCAGAGCAGGAAAGGCTGTCAAGTAGCCCTCATGACCCAGGACCACAATCCTTCCACTGCCGTACAGAGAGGCAGCCATCAGCACCTGACCTCGGCTGTTCATTGCTAAAGGAAAGGCATGGTCTCCAATCAGGACCAAGTCACTGGGAACATAGGGTCCCTGTAGGTCCAGCTCCTTCAGGCCCCTCATCAGGGACATGTAGGCCTGTTCATGTTGGTTTTGGAATAACTGGTCGGACATGGCCTGTAGGATTTGTACTTTCAAGATGAAGAAGAAGGTGATGAAGGCAGAGAGCAAGATATCATATATGTCAAGTTGACCTGTTGGTCATGGAAAGAAAGCAGAAAGAGATTAAAACATACTACTGATGGATAATGTGTTACACTTCCTGAAAATGAGTACATAAAAGACAAAACATCAATCTCCAGCTGGTTCCAAGACTCAAAGTCAGCTCTTCCCCACTTTGTACCACAAAGACACGGGGCTCACAAGGTTATATTTTAATAAAACACAATCCAAAAGCGTAATTGTCATAATTATTATTATTTACCTGAATTTTCTTGTGGTGTTAGTCTGCAGAGTACCAGCTTTCAAAACAGGTGAAACAGCAGGAGCTCCACCTGACAGGACAGAAGAAAGAATTCAAATGAGAGCAGGAATAGGAGGAGTGCCTACTTCAGGTGCTGTAATAATACAATGAGGGTTTACTGTGATGACAAACCCATGGACTAACAAATGGACAGTGCTAAATTAAACATCACATTCATGGAAAATATCAGCAGTGGATAAGCTTTCTCAGAATGTTATTGGGGTGTCACTGTGCGTGAATACACACCCTAAGGATTAAGCAAAACCTGCTTATCATGTCGCATGAAGTTAACTGCTGTGAATGATAACAGCACAACAGAGAACATTCTGGAGCTAAAATAAGCACAACAACACGAATATCTTTTTTCTTAAAAGAAACACACATTTGTACTATATACTATCAGCTTTTATTTAGTCCCTTACAGAGCTGTCCTCTGCTTGCAGAGAACAACAGCTTAGGCTTAATCATCATAAGGCTTTACATAAATGTAAACTTTGCATAACAAATGATTGATGAACATAAGTAGTCACATTTCAGGTGAGCATTTAGCCTCAAACTAAAAAGTAAGCAATACAAAAGATCTCCTTTTTTCCTATTTCTGCATCAGGTTTTCCCCCCTGTCTCAGCTGTAACATCAGGACATAGCAGGGAAGAATAAACAGCCAAAAACTGAGCTTATACATGCACAAGTGAGTTAAATTCATTATGAAACAATTAAAAAGTATGCCAGTGTTTCAGCTACAAGGCCTCTTAAGATTCTTTGACTTTCCCTAAATGTCTAAATATCAGGCCCATTGTAAAACAGGCATCTTTTCTGTGGTATACTCTCTCACCTGCAGGCATACCTTCAGGGCCATAAACACTTTCCTGCTTATAGCACTCTTCTGCACAAGCCTTTTTATTTTCTGGAGGTTTTAATCTGCAGCCTGGATTGCACACAATACACTCACAGTGCTGCAATGCTGAGCACAAACATACCTGTTTGCGACCGTGTGTATCCTGGTTAAAACTTCCTTAGTGAGGATTTGCTCCAGCTGGGTGTGTTGACATGATGTTTGCAAACTCCAACGCTGCCTGCAGTGCAGCAACCACCACATTTCAGAAATGAAAGCAGCATTTGTGTATTGTAAGTCTGCATTGTGTCAAGCTGTAACAAACACTCCACACTCTGACTGGCACGGTAGAAGTAAGAAACTATATCTTTTGCTATTCAAGCACTAAGTTGTCCTGACTCTGAGCAACATGTAAATCTAAGCATGAGGCAGATCTACTGTACACAGGTAAATTCTGTATGCCAGGACAAAAAATAACCTGCACTGAGAAGTGAATGGTCCTAAATGTTCCATCACGCTGGACAAACAAGCCAAATTCCCTCCATCTCTTTAATAAGGCAACACAGAAACATGCATAGATGATGTCATGGTTGTCATGGACTTGTCCCTTTCAGTATATTTCCACAAGGTTACTCCCTTCCACCACACCCTGTCCTTCCCTTCCCTGCCTCACAGTAACCTAACACCTTAGGGAAATGAGGATCAGGGTAAGCTTGTCCGCAGTCTGAGCTGACTGGGAAGAGCTTTTTAACCTCTGCTTTTAAAACAGTGTGGGGCATTTTAGCAGGCTCCTCAGCCTCAACACCTGGCTTCAGAATAAATGCAAAGCTCTCTACAATGGTTTTATTGACAATTTTAATCTGTTCTTCCTTTTTAGGACAGATGAAAACCGGCCCAACCGGTTAGTTAGCTCATTTCTAGCAGTTAACATGCTGTATATTGTACATTTTGCTACACGTGACTGCCTCTGGAGCCTTCTTCCCCTTTTCAGCCATGAGTAGTTCTGTTTTATCTGCCAGCTTTCTCTGCAGCCTTCACAAACTAAGTCCACTGTGTTGCTATCCTATGTCCACAACACTATCACCACCCTGTACCCTATCTTATGCTAAGTTGTACTTATTATCCAAATTACTCAGTGATCACAATTTGAGACAAAATGATAAGTCACTGACCTCAAAATCTGATCACATTTACTAAACTCTGTAATTATAACACACAGAAGGAGACTGTAACATTTTCATCAAATTTCTACTCCCTTCTTATATTTTTATTCCTTTTTATTCCTCCTAAATTCCCTTCTGAATTCCTAAATAAACTCTCAAATGTGTTTTCATCTGTTGTTCTTTAATTTGACCAGTTCATTATGGTTGGTGACTTTAACTTACAAATCTTCTTTCTTAGATCTTTCCTGTAGTTGTAATATTCTTAATAGTCCTGTTCTTATCGGTGAACACACCCTGGAGTATGTTTCTACTTGTGGCCTGTCCTTAAACAACCTTTGTACGTCTGATTTACTGTCAAAACTAATTTTGTGTTCCCATAACAGACTCATTCTGGCATTGTTAATGAGAATTCAGCAGCTCTGTTCTCCTATTTGTACATTTGAACACCTGGGTTTTCAAGTTTCAGTGATTTACATGAATGATTTAATGATCTTTGTAGATCATTTCTTGATAATGTAGCCTCTTTAAAATCTGGATTACCTCGAGCCATCAATCTTTTCCCTTGGATCAATGATTATATATGTCACCATAGAAAGAAGTGCAAAAAGGCTGAATGCAAGCAGTAAAATACAAATTACACAACCAGGGTGTCGCCTTTGTCCTGTCTCCTTCCCTTCACCCCCAACCAGTTGAGAGAAAGCTGTGGCCCATCAGTTACTTGGACTGATTGAGGGTCTTAATAATCTTAATAATATAAAGTCCTACAAGGCCAGGGTCCTGGGTATATAGCAGAGATTCTCAGACATTATACTGCTACTGCTGCTGGCCCTTCAAGCCTTATTTTCAAGCTCTTATTTTATAATCAGAGGCCATCAAACAGCCTTCCTCAGCCTATAGGGTTGGCTGAATCTGGTTTGTTTAGAACGACTGGTGAAAACTTCCCAACAACAGCAAGTGAGTGTATACAAATAAGAACAGGAGGGGCTACTTGAGTGAAAAAGATAGAGACAATTAGAGGAGGAACTTTAGTCAGGGCAACCGACTGACTCAGGCTGATGGAATTAAGTGAAAGACGAGGTGTCCGTGAACAGAGAAGGCTTCAAAACCTGTTAGTCAACATTCTGCATCTGTTTTTAAAACTCAGACAAGAGACACACCCAGGCTTTATTACACACCCATTCATCTAGTTTTAAGGGCTGACTCTGCAATATTAACACTTATAGAATCCTTTATCTCACTGTGTGTGTTTATGTGTGGAAGAAAAACATGGCAGTTTTGGATGCAAGTAAAGTAATAAAATTGCAAACATGCAAGAACATTTTCATCATCAGAAATGATCCCTGTTAAGCAATGTAATATGTCCTCCATTTTTAACTCTAGTTATAAGTCACAAACATCAAGTTGCATTTTCTGCAGGAAACAAAATTATTTGGTTTTGCTCAAATGATTTGCAGAGACAAAGATTTCAGAATGAAAAAAAGCCCTTCACTGTGTTTCTCACTTCAGATCTGAATTGAAAAAAAGAAGTCTTTTAGAGATAAAGTGATTTCTTATTAAAGCTGTTTCAGATATCAGTGTAGTAAAACTAAAGACAAAAGTTCTTTTATTAAAAAGTCTGATGTCTGTATTCCAACTTTGCAATGCAAACATGACGATACAGAAGCAGAGCAAATGAGAGATTCAATATTATGCTTATTCACATAAAGTAAATCCAAATTTCTAATGATATTAGTGTCCTAATATCAACAACTGTGTCCTCACAAAAGACTTCTATTATTTGTAATGAAAGGGTTGCAGTGAAAGTATTCAGTAGAGCACAGAGAGCACACTGGAAGACAAATGATTGCAATGTATGCTATAATAGTGCAATGCTTTAGTATGTTTTCAGACCAGTACAAAATAAAGGCAAAGATCCCATTCGTTATACCATTAAAAAATCTAGTCTACCTGGCTTTAAGTGAAAGCCTATTGCAATCCCCTCCTCCCCCCACTGGAATTCAATACCTACAACCTCAGTCCATCATTTCTGTTTTTCTATTCTGATACTCTAATAAATGTTGTTAAAACAGAACACCAAACACCAAATCAGTTCACCGTGTTGCTCATCATTCACTTCAAATTAAGATATTGGTTGAAACCATTTCTCTGCACACTGCAGTGGTCTGAAGTTTAGTCATACTGGGTCATGGGGTGATCATTCCAGGAAGGCAGCTGGGACAGCTTCTGCTCAGTGGCTGTTTCTATTGGCCAGCCCCAGGCCTTAAAGAAGCCAGTCAGGTCCATCCCCACAGTCTGGGAGAAAGTCTCAGCATACAGGTTCATCTTTCCTTTGTTGTCACCGGGGAAGTCACTCATGTGGTGATACGCAGCAAACACCTTCTTAAAGGCATCCCAGCCAAACCGATCCTGGAGCTACAGATGAGGAGACAAAAATCATAATGCTGATAATCATGTTATGTGCAATAAAGTGTTCATGTCAGGCTTATTTCTGTTTGTTAAGATACTGTTTTAATTGTGTCTCCACATTTTCTTGATAGTGACTTGATTCAAAAGATATCATTTCACAGTTTCTTGAACTCTCCTTGTTTCACACTCTGCTTTCAGTTTTACATGCAATCATTTTTTTTCCAGTGAAAGCAGGTCACTCCAGTGTGGACAAAGGACAGTTTCTCTACAGAGTAGAATTCTCTCACCTGCATATATGTTTCCAGAGCCACCCACATGTCCCAGCTCTCAAGTTTCCTGCATTCCGCGACGTAATTCATGGCTCGACATTGTCGATTTTCTGCAGTCATATTTCCATGAGCCTGCATTAAAAACATGGAATGAGATGGTTGTAAAATATTTTACTCTTAGTAAAAACAGAGTTAAATCATCAGTTATCATAGGATATCAAAATAGACACATGTGATTTACTCTACCTGTGCTCTGTGGAGACCCAGCACCTCTTCATGCACATACACTGACCACAGGTTGCATGTACACTCTGTGGTGTGTGGTGGGAACTCCCAGCAGCCTCTCTGTTGGTTGTGTCCCAACTCGTGGATGGGGCCCCACATTTCTTTACCTTTTTTAACACCAACCAGCTCAGCAGCTGAGACTTTTTGTGCCATGATAGGATAACCTGCATGCATCCAGCCTGAACAGAAAAAGAGAAATGAACAGTGGTATAGTGATGATTCTTTCAGATTTTATATCTTTGATTTAAAAAAAAATAAACAATTAACAAACGAACAACCAAAAGAATGATATGATTATCTGATTCTTGCATCCTGTCCAAGTCTCTTTTGCCCTGTCAAAAATAGTCAGTGGATGGATGGATGGTAAATGTAAATGTTCATCTCATCTCCCATTCACACACACATTCACACACTGGTGGAGGCAGCCCTGCAGTGGCTGCTTGGGGCAGACCTGTCCATGGTCTGCTCAGCCTTTTGGCCAACACCAGTAGTCCTGTCTTGCCCAAGGACAGAGACTGTCCGAGCCGGGCTCGAACTGCAACCTTCCGAGTGGATGGATGGACAGACGTTTAAACAAGTTTCTCTGATTGGCTGTTCTTTATAAACACAAGACTTTAATAACAAATGGGTAAAGCTTTTGCACTCAGAGGCTAAGCTGGGGGATATATGCCCTCAGGGATTTCAAACGGAGCCAAAAGTAGAAGGAAAAACTGTCTGATGAATAACCATTTAGAGCTCTAAAGCCTGAGCTTTCAGCTTACAGGGATTGAGTGTGCACACACCTCATTTTCTCAAACTTGTTAGACAGCTGAAGCCAGCATTGTAACTGTATATATGCACTATTTTGCCAAAAGTATTTGTTCGTCCACCTTCACACCCACACAAATTTGAGTGACATCCCATTCTGAATCCATAGGGTTTAATATGATGTCAGCCCACCCTGTGCAGATATAACAGCTTCAGCTCTTCTGGGAAGGTTTTCCATGACATTTAGGAGTAGGTTTTAGGTTTTATCCGACAAACCATTTAAACGGTGCCGGTGCTTAGTGTCAAACCGTTTAAAGAATGGAGAACACAAAATTGGTCCAAAAACCTGACCATCCAGTAAGCGCTGTTTATGTGGTCACTCTTGGCTGGAGATACAAACAATGGAAAAAACAAAATTGGTCCAAAACCTCTCATGTTTAACAGGTCATTTTGCCTTTTTGGCCAGGGTGAAGGGACATCAAACAAGAAGACAGCACAAACTGCTGTTTGCACTAGTTCAATGTAATAATGCATCAAATGCACACGAACAACATTAAGCTACTATGCTGCTGCTGCCATTGTCCTACTACACTGGCGGGCTGGGCCAGGACTCTAAATTTTGGAATCAGCTGCCGCAGTAGATGTGCATGGAAAAACCCACATTTCCATTAAAAAAACGCTATGCTCTCTGGTGTTTCACTGTTCTTGACAGCACAGTATCAATCTGAGTTTGCAGGCCACATGAACCGCTTCGTTTGGAGGTCTGCAGAAAATGATTGGCTAGAATTGGCTCAGAAAGAAAAAAAGCACCGAAATAAAGCACCAAACTCTGCTGGTTACTACCGCTTATACACTTCCACAACCGGTCCGAGTGTGTTTATGGGAATTTTTGAGCCCAGCACATTTGTGTGGTCAGATACAAAATGTGTAGTATTTTACTTTGAGCCTACCTCCATTATTATTATTGAGTTGCTGTTCTGTACATCAGTCCAATGCTTTGCTCTAGTTCAAAGCATTAAATGCAAATGTTTATATGCTTTGCATTGTCCCTCGTGATGTAAAGTTTGGAATCAGCTACTCGAGCATGGAAACCCTTTCCATGAAGCTCTCTGTGCACTGTTCTTGAGGTAAACAGATGGCCACATTAAGTTTGCAGGTCTGCAGAAAGCTACTATATTTAGTAGCGATGAAATACCATGACTGGACTTCATGCTGAGGTGGTATCCTATCACATTACCACACTGGAATTTCCTGAGCTCCTGAGAGCGACCAATTCTTTTACAAATGTTCATAGAAGCAGTCTGCATGCTTTGGTGCTTGATTTTATACACCTGTGTCATGGAAGTGATTGGAACACCTTACCTCAATGATTTGTATTGGTGACTGAATACTTTCTGTTTGCTAGTTCTATTACAGAGAACTGGACCATGCATACCCTGCCTGTCACCCAGCATTACTTGAGACTCTATATGACAAGCCAGTTAAAGGCAGGTGTATATACAACATGATGCAAAATGCACTTACCGTGAGAAATCTGCACATCTGTCACAAAGCGCTCCTTGCGGGGAAATTTGTGTGGTTTGGCAGCCAGATCTGCAATGGCCCTCATGATTTCATCCCACAGAGCGGCTAGCTCGTCAGGGCGCTCCAGATCCCGAACAGCATCTGACGGTATGGCGAGGATGATGTTTTCAAACTCCAACTCTGCCCAGGGTGAAGGAGCCGTGCGCAGCAACGACCACTCAGCTGCAGTTGTTACACCTGAAAAGAACAAAGAGAGGAGTGGATTTATTAAAATGCTTCAGGCTCCGACACATAAAAACAGAATTAAGGGCTTAGCTAACACCAACTTGAAATATTACCAGTTAGGAAAGCCTAATTCATTGTATCAGAAGTAAACTGTTGGATATTTACTTTACTTTACTGAACACTCCTAACACTTCATATTTGATTAGAACCAGGGAGATGCTGCCCTCAGCCCCTTAAATCGCCTTTTAAACTGTTTGAGAATAGTCTATTAGACCAGTACAAACAGTTAACAAAGTCAAATCCACTGCAGACTCACCAGACTTATAATATGGAGCAGGTACAGCCATCTGCACTATGACTTCCAACCCCTTCACTTGTGTTTTGGGTGGGGCCACAAGGTAGATGAGTCCTCCCCACAGGTTCCAAACCTGTATCATCTCTGAGCTGACAGGAAATCGCTCATGGACAGATGGTGGTCTCTTCAGCTCCTCACTGTGGTGCAGTGAATCAGTTTGACATCCTATCTGAATCTGCAGAAGAAAAGAAAAATGCATTGTAAGCAATTTCTATACGCTAAAGTATTAAACACTCTAAAAAGGAATATCTAAAAATTGCAAGGACTCCTCTGTGCTTACCTAAATGACCTGAAACAACTTACAGTATCTATTCTATTTCAGGTTCTGGCACCTTGCCATCTGGACATGAGCTGTACTTATAGTGAGTCTCTGTCACTACTGAGACAGAGACTTACATGGGGTTGAACTCAAAATCAATTGATTTCATATGCTGTACCTTCCAATCCATATTGACAATCTGAGGTGGTATAGCGATGTAGGTCTTCATACCAGGAGAGAGGTAGAGACCTGTACTGATCCACTCTTCCCAATCTTAAACAGACAATTAAAAAAGATCACAATCAGGGACATTTACAGGTATAAAATATGCATTTTAAAAACTATGTTTCACAGTTTCCAGTGTTTGCAATGAGCTGTATATATTAACACATTTTTAACACAGCAGTGAGATCTGACCTGCTGTATTAACATCAAACTTGATCCGGTGGTTATAGACAACAGGCATCATTGGGTTGTCCTTGATGAGGTAGGGCAGGAGAGCATCGGGATCTGGGCAAACCTTATATACCTGGGTACCCACAGCAAGGAGGAGGTGGTCTTTGGGACTGTTTATAGGGCAGCTGTCACTCACCTTGAAAGTGAATAGTCAATGTTATTATATATGTCCCCATATTATGACACTATCTGCAGAAACAAAGGCAACCAGTCACCCCCTCCACCTCCATCACACCCATCCATAAAAAGCAGTGGTCAATCATGTTTAAAACACATTGTTGTTGTTTCTTTTTTTAAACACATTTTTGAGACATATATTACTTGTTGATAGCTGTAATATACCAACTAATAGCTGTGACATGCACTGTAATGTTTTGGCACACGTAATGGTCACAAACCACATCAGCCAGCATAGCTTTATAATTTTGTTATTTTAAAAGGTGTTCATATTATTTTTGTCTACTCACCTGTGGCAGGCCTGATCTCTTTAACACGTCAGTGAGTGTGGCCAACACTTGCCGGTAGTGGGAGGAGTCATGGGCTTCCATCTGCAAGTAAACATTGCAGTCGTTGCCCAGCCTTTTCAGACATCTCTCCTCGTGCTGGCTAAGTTCTTCACCTGCAGTCACATGGGCAGCAAAGCGGTAGAGAAGGTGGCGGAAGTGGTAGCTGTCTTTAATAGCCTGGCTGGGTACAAGGGCTTTGTATGATCCTCCTCCAATTGTTGCTCCCAACAGGCTCAATCCCATTTGGTTTAAGATCTTGTTTCCTGAAAGACATTAAAGCAAATCTGACATAATATACTCTGGTGCATTGTTGGAGATGTGACACTAATCAGAAGTTTGTTTATTTGGATGATACTGTGTGTGCTCTCAGACCGCTGTACTTGTAGAATAAAAAGCTCTATGATAGTGTCTTTTTTATGGGTAAATGTGGTTTGTAGTGTAGAAGGATTTTGAGCAGTTTCTGGGCTGATACATGTAAGTTTAAAAACACTACCATTAAGCTGGGTCCCAAAATCTTTTTAACAACTTATATAAAACTCATAGATGGCAGACAAATTGGTGTCCCCATTTCCTAAAAATAAAGACCAAAGAGTGTGTTGAAACAGAAGGAGTATTACAGTGTTCAGCTTTCCTGCCAAAGTTTATTCAGTTTTGAAGAGAAGCCTCTAACAGTTGCATGTGAAAAAATTACTTTTTTTCAATGCACACTCCATTTTGGCTGTGGAACAGCTCATTAGCCTTCTGGACTGATCATTGGACATGACCAATCAGTCCACATGACTTATTTTGCCATTTCAGTTTTTCTTTGACAGGGCACTGCAGAGACTAGACAGAAAAGAGGGGAGAGGTTTGGGGAAATGGGGTGAACTCAACCCAGGCTCCCACAAAGCCTTTGGTACATTTGTCGCCAGCTCAACCAGCTGCACTATAATGGCAACAATCTAAGCTAAAGCCAAGCTAGCCAAGGTCGTACTATCAGGGCCAGGAGAAACCAGATCATCAAGTTTATATAATCAGAGTCTTGAGGTGCATTTTCATACCTGAGAATTCTGTAAGCGGATTTTGCCCAGCATGTGTATAAGCCCACCACCAGGCATGTCCTCCAATCAGCAGGCCTCCTCCCTCTGCCACAAAGTTTTTGATTTCCTCCAAATGCTCACTGATATATGCCGTACACACAAACACGCTGAGGTCTTTCCTGAAGTCTGTCTTCTCACACTTCAGCCCTGACTTGCTGAGAATGTTGAGTGCAGGATCCACCATGACACCTACAACCCCTCTGCGGCCTTCATCCAACCAGTGAATGGCATTTTGCCAAAATGGAGCCATGCTCTAAAAGAATAGAAGGAAAGCAGGAACAGATGCAGTCATGTGCACATGTGATGTATAAAAATTGCATCAAAACAGCAGAAACATTTCCTTTTTAACCATTATAGGTCTGCTTACCACTGACTCCTAACTCTAAACCAATCACAATACGCAATTTATGTTATCTGCAATGTTTGCTTCAAAATCAGGGAGAAACAATAAAAACAGTCATACATCCATTCTGGGTTGCACAAACTACTACTACTCACATTTTGAATCCTTTGAAGCCTGAGTAATCATCAGTGGAGAACCCAACCCTAACCTAAACTTTAACCTCCATCCCTCTATCCATCCTAGGCAATGAGAATAGCATTGTTTTAATTTAAATTATTCACCCAAGTCTTGGCAATCAGTGAACAAAGAAACTATTCATTACAATGACACACATAAAAACCTTCTGATGCGAATCAAACTTGTAAAATCTGAGGAAACCTGTTCATTCATAGGTCCGAATCACGTGCTGATTCGGACCTATGAGTGCTTGGAAAGGAAGACTCAAATTTACCTCGAGTCCCAGAAATCCTTCATGTGTAGCCACAATCACTCGGCCCTGTCCATAGTAGCCTCCTGCCAGGAACGCCCGTCCATCACCTGTGGTCGCGATGGGAAATGCTAGCGGTCCATGGACTAGAACCTCGGAAGCAGTTAAATTACACGGGACCTGGAACTCTGAAACCCCCTGGAGCAAGAACTGCAAGTCGTCCTCAAAATCCTTACCCAAGCTGAAAGGTGGAAGAGTCATGATAGGAATGAGAGACACACTTAAGAATAATTGTGTAAACTGCATTTTTTTAAATCTTTTTTTGCATGTTAACAAAAC
The DNA here is from genome assembly GCF_013358895.1 of Oreochromis aureus. Classification (NCBI taxonomy): domain Eukaryota; kingdom Metazoa; phylum Chordata; class Actinopteri; order Cichliformes; family Cichlidae; genus Oreochromis; species Oreochromis aureus. The sequence goes on along the minus strand of NC_052955.1, from coordinate 31,975,763 downwards.
AATTAACCAACACACAAGCAAGTTTAATTTTTAAATTTTCAGAATATTATTATCATGAAAATTTGAATAGCATTCATGTTGTATAATCATTAGCAGTGACTGGATATTAGCAGTGGATAATTCCTCCCGCCCACTCCATGACATGCTGGTCAGTCACAGGAGCACGTTCAGTGAGAGACTGAGATTATCAAAAAGCACCACTGAACGACACAGGAATTCATTCCTGCCTGCGGCCATTTACCTGTACAACTCATCCACTTAACACACTGTATACTGCAATAGCTACACCTTTTTTGCACATGCTCTCCTTTCTTATTCAGATATTTATCAAAATATCTCTATATATGTATGTATATTTTGTATATATTGTGCTATTTCTTCTTGTATTGTCTGTCTTTGTTGCCGTTTGTACTGGAGCACTGTAACCAAAATAATTTCCCCAAGCGATGAAGAAAGTATTCTGATTCTGATATTAAATTAATAAATATGAAACATAAAATTTATTTTCGTACTGTTATTATAAACACAGTCCTGTAAAAATACAGTCCTTTTGTAAATTCACAGGTGCTGATTTTGACATCAATAGATACTTTGTTTTATTGCTTAGGCAGAAAATGTCAAAACTGATAAATCCATGTAAAATGATGTAAAAGTTTACATTAAATGTAATAATAATATTTTTTTAAAACTCTATATGCAATCTATAGTAGTTTGCAATTTATTTCATGTTATAGTTAACTTGTGGGTTTAAACTAACAGTAACAATAACAACAAAACAGAACTATATTAAACACTCACACCACAGACATCCAGGAGGACGGGATCTGAGGGTAGACAGGCAGGTTCTCCAGCTCACCACAACGCTCAGTGAAGTAGATCCCTGCCACTCCCGACACTTTATTCCCATCAAACTGATGCAGTGTGTTCTCTTTGGGGTGATCTGCAGCCCAGCCCCACGCCTGCCCAGCTATCAGCACCCCTCCTCCAGCTTTCAGAAACGCCACCAGGTCTGTTGGGTCTGAGCCCACGCTGTAGGCATCGGTCACATAAACACCAACTCCCAGCTTGTCACTGAAAGCTCCCACAACTTCTACTTGGAAGCTGGATTTTTGGAGGTTATCAGCAACTGCACATACATTTCTGTGCACCCCTACACAGAGGTTATCAGATCCATCACCTCTCAACCAGATCACAGCATTTTCTACCAGAGCAGGAAAGGCTGTCAAGTAGCCCTCATGACCCAGGACCACAATCCTTCCACTGCCGTACAGAGAGGCAGCCATCAGGACCTGACCTTGGCTGTTCATTGCTAAAGGAAAGGCATGGTCTCCGATCAGGACCAAGTCACTGGGAACATAGGATCCCTGTAGGTCCAGCTCCTTCAGGCCCCTCATCAGGGACATGTAGGCCTGTTCATCTTGGCTTATTAACACCTGGTTAGATGACATAGTGTAGAGGATTTTTACTCTGAAGACTGAATGTCGAGGGCAAGTTGTTTTAACAGATTTGATTTCACAGTATTTCCTGCATCGATGTATGCCAAGGTGACCTGTGGGAATAGGGTGAATAGGAATAGGTCATTGTTTTTTATTATCATTCCAGCACACGTATTCACTTGAGGTGAAACAAAAATTTGCACTCACACAGCAGTTAAAGTAGGTAATATATGCAAAAACAAGAAGCATATTCACGGTGCAGTGTGAATAAGATAACGAAAAAAATAAATTAATAAAATGAAAGTATGACTGGTGACTAATGCCTCATACATCATGACAAAACATTACAGTAAATTCTGAAAATAAAGCTGATTCAGAGATGAAAAGTTAAATAACTGCTTTCCACTTGGTACAACCAAGAATTAGAGTTTACATATCTCGTTACTGCTACTTAAAAAATAAAGCCATTCTTTTATTTAATAATATTTTTACCTGCAAGATGACTTTCCGGTGCAGCTCAATAGTTTTTCAAAGCAGGTGACACACAAAGAGCTCTACCTGACAGAATAAAGAATGTGAAAGGGAGTGCCTATTTGAGGAGTTGAGGAGATACGATCATGAGTGGTAAGTTACGATGAGGACAGCCCACATACGGGCTACTGAGCACAGCAAAAAATAAACAGAAGTATGGAAAAACAACAACAAACAGCAATATGTCAACATTCTCAGTGTGTGAATGTTGTAATCACTGATACACCCCAAACGAGTATGTAGCCCACGGAGAAACTTGCTCATCCTGTCATCTTTAGTAAATAGTTGTGAACGTTAAAGGGCACAACAGAGAACTTTCTGGAGGTAAAATAAACAGAAGAATGTGGTGTTTTTTATTCAGTGTGTTTTGCACCATATCAAATTATTACATCTTTCAGCATAGCGGGATAGCATAACGTGATTAATCTTTATTCGTTCGTCGTTAGGCTTTAGACTAAAAGTTTGGATAATAAATAGTGCTCACTATTTTGTCACACTGAACTAGTCTTCAGATGAGCTTTTAGCTCAAAATGTAACCTGGACAATGTGTTACTTTGTCTTCTTTCCGTAACAACTTTTTCTCCCTGTCTCGCCCATTATAGGACCTAAAAACCAAAACAGTGACTCACCAATGCGGATGTGTTAAATATTTAACTCCTTCAGTGAGCAGCAAACAACGACGTCTTATTACATCCAGTGAGAGTATTATAAATATACATTATATTACACGTGCCAACAAAGATAGAGTCCAAAAATGACATGGAAATATTACAATGTCGTCCAGTCAGCAGCAGTTTAGAATGTTGTTGCGCTTTTCTTCCAGATAACACGGTACGGGTGCCGACTGACTCAGAAAGCCAACAGAATCAAGTATTCCGTGCAGTTTTTCACCATGTGACTGCGCAGTCCAGCACAAGTTTTGCTATATTAACAAACTATAATACATTATCATTCTTACATCGCACATCAAGTGATTTCAATGCTGACTCCCAACTCTGTACGTAATTACTGTTGCTGCATATTTTAGAAAAAAAATAAACCTAAACTGTAAATACATAATCTAATCAATATTAATTTTTTAGGTTCCCATAATATGTCGTGTGTTTACCATTTCTATTAGTAATTAAATAATGTATTCAGTAGCTTAGAAAGCATAAGCAAATGGCATCTTATGACATCTTATGTAAATAATCATAATATTATTTATTTTGATCACGGTGAAATATAACGTCGGCACCTGGGCCCTGTTTCAGAAAGCCGGTTTAGTGCAAACTCTGAGTAAGTATACCCTGAGTTAACGAAAACTCTGGGTTTTCGGTTTCACAAAGCGAGTTTAGATTAATTCTGAGTGAGTTACTATGACGACACACTCCGTGAAGCTAACCTGCCCCCTAGCAGGTTTACTTCAACTAACCCTGACCTTCTCCGCCTCTTTGTCGGAAACCTGACTGTAGGAAGTGTCAGACATGGCGTGCCCTTCCTTGAAGAGCCAGTAGATGTTGAAGCCCAAATTCTCCGCAGAGCTCTCCGCCGGGAGAGAGTGATTAGAGCGCGTTTGGACATTTTATCATTTCCTGATGATTTTCTGTGTGAACGTTACCGTTTGTCAGCACAATCTATAATTTATTTGAATAACATCCTCAGGCCTTATATTGCTCATGTGACACATCGCGGACATTCTCTCAGTTCTGTACATATTATTTGTATTGCACTTCGGTTTTTTTGCAAACGGGAGCTTTCTGTATAATATTGGTGACGCTGAACACGTTTCCAAGGCTACCGTCTGTCGGGCAGTCAGGAATGTTACAGTTGCACTGAAACGTCTCCTGTACTCGTTTGTGGTGTTCCCCGGTCATAGACCCACAAGATTTATCAAAGAGGATTCCACAAAATTGCAGGTATCAGGATGAACAAAACTTAATTCATGATGTGGTGATACTTGAACTACTACTTAAATTTTACATTTATTTTCAGGGTTCCCAGGCGTGATTGGCTGTATAGATGGCACTCACATTCCAATCATTGCTCCTTCAGTAAATGAAGGAGACTATGTGAACAGGAAGTCTTTCCACAGCATTAATGTACAGGTACATAGTTCCTGTAGCATTTCAAACTAACAAATTATTTCATTATAGTAATGGAGTATAGTAATTTACCTCTTATGTAGGCACTTGTGTCTTGCGGGGTTATTGACTCAGAGGATGTCCCCGCAGAGATGCCTTCAGCCACAGGGCGCCCACTGTTTTGGCTGAGGGCCAACTGCTCAGCCTTTGTGAGTGGTGGTGGTGGAGGACCCCCACCTGTTTTTCGGCCCTCCGCTTTTTTTCTGTTGGCTATAACGGGTCACATTTGAGCATACAGAGTAAGCAAATATGTACTTGTAATGTGCTCAGATAATTTCAATAAGTGCTTACAGAAAGAAAATTAATGTAGCCTCTAACTGCAATTGATTTACATAGGACAAACAGACCAAGCACTATGGCTCATAATGCAATTACACCTTACCTGTTTGGACTATATTTTATATTTCATTTTTACTTGCTGCCAGGAACGTTTGGGGCCTGCTGGGTTGCACCTGTGCTCACATCACATCACAAAATAAAATGTATAACATAAAAATAAAATGAAATATAATAAAATAACGTGTTAAATGGGTGGAAATCCCTAGATCAATGTTTAAATTAACACTCACGCATTGACTCTGTCGGCTATGTTTTGCCATGCGTGCTCCCTTTCTTTGCAGCTGAGGCTGTGTTACTTTTTTTCCGCAAAATTTGCATGTTATCGGCATATGCTGCCATCAGAATTTCGGCCTCAAGCGCTGTAAAATACATTGACCGCGCCTTCTTTCCTCCGTCTCCATGGTGACTCGCTTAATCTGTGCTCCACTAATCAGGGCTTTATGTATCCTCGTGCGCGCGCTTAACTTGGGGTTAAAGCAACTCCGCGTTGATTGAACTAATTGTTATCAGCCTTTCTGAAACCGAATATTCCGAGTTGGACAGTTCGGGGTTACTCAACCCTGAGTATCATTTTTAACTCTGAGTTTTCTAAACCGGCTTTCTGAAACAGGGCCCAGGGGCCTGTTCTTCGTACCTCGCTAAGTAAGTTAGCCGGATTTGAATGTTGACGATTTCGCGTGATCTTGGATCGTTCGGTTCTCCGAAGCTCATCTGGGACTTGCTGTCATAGCAACAGATCCGTAAGCGTAAACCTGCTCGGGAGCAGGTTTACTTTATGTAAACAGGATTAGATCGCGGCCTCTCAGGTATGTCCGCTGCAGTTATATGAAAGCAAGAGCGATATTTCGCCACTGTTTTACCATAAATAAATATTATCAATGTAACTAAAGATAATGTATTTGATTCTTTTATTGATTTCATACAGATACATACAGGTCATTTCCGAAAAAAGGAAATGTACTATTAATCATTCTATTACATGTAGTAGATCATGTCAGATGTAATTCATATTTTAGAGTAGTAATAGTAAATTACTACGTGCAATCAAGATGACAGACCACGGCTAAAAAGCGAAGGTGGATTTGGGAAGTCTGTCGCAGCCATGTCCTGTCCGTTTGTACGCGAGCAAGGAAGGTGCAAGATTGATAAGGAGAGTTTACAGAATTTAGCGTATATTGCGGGATAGACGGGATCCTTTAGCTCAGCGCGACGGTGTGCTCATAGAGAGATATCGATTCTCCCGTGAGGGTATTATTTACTCTCTCTCTCTCTCTCTCTCTCTCTCTCTCTCTCTCTCTCTATATATATATATATATATATATATATATATACACACTTACTGTACTGTATATACTTACTCCCGACTTACTGTGCATGCTTCAGTCACCCCTTGCATGGGAACAGGTAAAAGTGATGGAGTGTTATGTCAAACTACACACAAAAAAAAACCACAATGTCAATAAATGTCACAGTACAAAAGGGGTGTGACGAGGGGTGCAGGACCACCACCTGTCTTTATTTGCTCTGCCCTTTTCTTGGTTGCTGTTATAAACAAACAAACAGATTATTTCAGGGTCTCTTGTCATAGACTAAAAGCAATATAAGTGATAAATATTACCATTCTGTGGAATATTTTTATATTTCACTTTACTTGTTCCCATGTTCTAGTGGGTCCTGTTGTGGCTCTAATGTGAAAGAGGATATGATGTAATATAATATAATGTGGAATAAAATAATATCACATGATATAATGTAATATCATGGATCACTTACGAGTTTAATTTGTCAGCAACTTTCTGCCAGCCCTCTCTCCTTGCTTTTGCAGCCTTTGCAGTGTTCCCCTGCGTTTTAATTAAACTCTGAAACTCCTGATATCCCTCAATCAAGAGTTCTTGGTCTGCTGCCGTGAAATACTGAGCGCACTCCTTCGACATCTTCGCCGACCAATCACAGGGTTGCCGATCAATGTTTCTACTATCGATGCGTAGCCCCTTTTAAGCCACCCAGTGATCTCAGATTACTTCATCCAGCTATACTAATCGTCAACAACAGGTGTGTTCGGAGAACCGGATTAGCGAGCTCAAAGTTAGCGCGATGATTTGATCTTGGATGTGTCATTTGATCTTGGATGTAGTAAGCGAGGTACGAAGAACAGGCCCCTGTACCATATTATTGTGGGGGGGCAATGTTGCTAGACGTCGTTATTTTTGCGTCGGACAACAGTGGGGTGACGCTGCAAAATCAGTTCCCTGTAGTTTGTAGTTCACACATTCTGCATTTTTTTCTTTAGCAGACGAAAAGAAATTGAGATAGTTGTAGTTGGTCGGAGTTGGACGAGATTTGGCATAATCTGGATTGTGACTGGATCGGAATGGCAAGGACTAGTGGTGAAATTCGGGTGACATCTCTAGTTCATTCAGGTTTGATAGCTTCCGAGCATGGACAGCTCTCTTTAACTCACACCACAGATTTTCAATAATATTCAGGTCTGGGGACTGAGATGGCCAATCCAGAACGTTGTACTTGTTCCTCTGCATGAATGCCTTAGTGGATTTTGAGCAGTATTTCGGGTCGTTGTCTTGTTGAAAGATCCAGCCCCGGCACAGCTTCAGCTTTGTCACTGATTCCCGGACATTGGTCTCCAGAATCTGCTGATACTGAGTGGAATCCATGTGTCCCTCAACTTTGACAAGATTCCCAGTCCGTGCACTGGCCCCACAGCCCCACAGCATGATGGAACCACCACCATATTTTACTGTAGGTAGCAGGTGTTTTTCTTGGAATGTTGTGTTCTTTTTCCTCCATCCATAACGCCCCTTGTTATGCCCAAATAACTCAATTTTAGTTTCATCAGTCCACAGCACCTTATTCCAGAATGAAGCTGGCTTGTCCAAATGTGCTTTAGCATACCTCAAGCGGCTCTGTTTGTGCTGTGGGCGGAGAAAAGGCTTCCTCTGCATCACTCTCGCATACAGCATCTCCTTGTGTAAAGTGCGCCGAATGGTTGAACGATGCACAGTGACTCCATCTGCTGCAAGATGATGTTGTAGGTCTTTGGTGCTGGTCTGTGGGTTGACTCTGACTGTTCTCACCATTCGTCGCTTCTGTCTATCTGAGATTTTTCTTGGTCTGCCACTTCGAGTCTTAACTTGAACTGAGCCTGTGGTCTTCCATTTTCTCAATATGTTCCTAACTGTGGAAACAGACAGCTTAAATCTCTGAGACAGCTTTCTGTGTCCTTCCCCTAAACCATGATGGTGAACGATCTTTGTCTTCAGGTCATTTGAGAGTTGTTTTGAGACCCCCATGTTGCTACTCTTCAGAGAAAATTAAAAGAGGAGGGAAACTTACAATTGACCCCCTTAAATACTTTTCTCATTATTGGATTCACCTGTGTATGTAGGTCAGGGGTCACTGAGCTTACCTAACGTGTTGCCATGTCCACCAGGAGAGACTGGACAGTATAGATGTAAAACACATATGCCAGCAGTTTATCTCAGTTAATGAGAGGAGAAGATATGTGTTTGGCTGCTTCACATAGTGGACATTGAGTTGTTGTGTGCGGCACCAGTAGTCCATGTCTGTTGCTGTAACAGTAGTTCATGTTTAGAATAAAAAATCCCAGCTCACTGATTTGATTTAGTGCCTAAAATGTTGCATAATTTTCCTGAGAGATCTTTTACTTTGTGGTAATCTTAGATGAGTAGTTTTATGGACAAAAACCACCAGGTCATTCAGTGTTCCCTTAGTGCTAATGTATCAGAGATGTTGGTGTACTATAACTGAAGTAATGTTGTTAAGTCCTTAAAGTCATATTCTTTTATTGTCATGACTGTATTTGAAGCTATTTTTATTTTTGTATGATACCTGATTTAAATGGAATATGGCTGAAGTAAACTAAAGTCTAAAATTCTTAGTCAGTCATTTGTTTAATAGTAATTTTACATTATATAATTCACATATAAAACTATGAATTGTAATTTTAAACGGTTTAAAAGCATGTAGAATAGCATATGTAGGCAAGTATATTTCTCCTTTTTTTTATCAAGAAGCAAAGACAAAAAGGAAAAAAAAGAAACAGGGCAGGGGTTCGGTGGTTGAATCATCCGTCCCCACCAATGCCAAAACCAAATCTACGCCCTTGACTCACCCTGCAAACATTACTGATGAGTCAAGATCTGCACAACTTGACAGAAACACTGAAGCAGCTCCCCATTTTATTCTTATTGTCATGTATGTCCTATTTGTCAGGCGACAGAAGAACCAACACAAAGCTCAGAGAGTAATGGTGATACAAGATCACAGGTGAAATTGGATGATGACTTGGTGGTTCATTACTGTATTTGAAGCACATGTGTGACTTCATGTATTTGGAATGTCTCACTGTTATTTATCAGGTGACAGAGGAAGCTCTGCCATGTTGTAGCTCGGACAGAGGTGAAGAGGCAAGGTCACAGGTGACTGACTGATGATTTGGTGCTATAGATTAATGAGAGGAGAAGGCATGTGTTTGGCTCCTTCACATAGTGGACATTGAGTTGTTGTGTGGGGCACCAGTAGTCCATGTCTGTTGCTGTAACAGTAGTTCATGTTTAGAATAAAAAATCCCAGCTCACTGATTTGATCGGGGCAATAGTGCCTAAAATGTTGCATAATTTTACTGAGAGATCTTTTACTTTGTGGTGATCTTAGATGAGTAGTTTTATGGACAAAAACCACCAGGTCATTCAGTGTTCCCTTAGTACTAATGTATCAGAGATGTTGGTGTACTATAACTGAAGTAATGTTGTTAAGTCCTTAAAGTCATATTCTGTTATTGTCACGACTGTATTTGAAACTATTTTTATTTTTGTATGATACCTGATTTATATGGAATATGGCTGAAGTAAACTAAAGCCTAAAATACTTAAGTCAGTCATTTGTTTAATAGTAATGTAACATCACATATAAAACTATGAATTGTAATTTTAAATGGTTTAAAAGCATGTAGAATAGCATATGTAGGCAAGTATATTTCTCCTTCTTTATCAAGAAGCAAAGACAAAAAGGAAAAATAAAAAGAAACAGGGCGGGGTTCAGTGGTTGAATCATCCGTCCCCACCAATGCCAAAACCAAATCTACGCCCTTGTATAGACCAATAGCTTTAACATCCGTTGTAACATCTCATTTGAGGAAAGTAATGAAAAAAATGGTGAATGAGAGGTTAATGTATTTCTTAGAAACTAATGGCAAGATCAAATATTATCAGAGTGGTTTTAGGAAAGGGAGAAGCACAATAGATCCATCTTTGTGTCTAGAACAGGGGTCGGCAACCCGCGGCTCCGGAGCCGCATGCGGCTCTTTAGTCCTTATACTGCGGCTCTTTAGTCCTTATACTGCGGCTCCGCGTGGTTTGGGCAAATACATTAGAAGTATTTAGCTGAAGTGTATTTTATTTATGTTAGTTCTTTTTAACTCGTAGTTCTAAATTGGAAGATTATTGTGATATTGAAATATAAAAATAAAATTATATTCTATTATTTTTGCATCGCTCAAAATAAGAGTCACACTCGCGGAAGCCGGTATACCCGCCGAAACACCGTGCATTTATCGAGACTTTCAACCCCAGGTAGGCCAATTATGGATCTTCGGATCCACATTATGTTAGCAGCTGTTCTCCACCGTGAACTATGTTAAAGACAAACACCGTTCATGCCTCACAGATGACAGCTTACAGTCCTGCGTAAACTGACTTCGTATAGCCCCGATTTGCGGACTCTGTGCGCAGAGGTTCAGGAGCAGAAGTCCCATTGTAAACAAATCACGGCAGACCCGACGATGTTTCCATGAACATGCTTTTGAGCATCTCTTTATTGAGCACTTTTCACACACGGTTGCTGTACGCATACAGCCGGCTGTAGCTTTTCAGCTCACAGCCCGACACACACCACCAACAACACAACAGCACAGATAGCGCAGACGTAAAGGCAGCGAGGCGTGATTGCGGGTGTCACTCAGGTGCGTCCGCCTCCCCTGCAGCGGCGCTGCAACCCACCCCCCCACGCATTAACCAGGTAAAATACATATTTAGGCAGAATTTTGCAAATATCTATTTTTCGTCTTTCAGCAGCATAGTGCTTTTTTCCAATTATTTTTTAAGAGTCAGGTCAAGGCTCCAAAAGCCCAAAGGCGATATAAGGGTGGCGGCTGACAACAGTTTTTGTTTGCTACATGGATCATTTTAGTTCAGCTGGGTGTCTTTCCTTTTGTTATATTTCTTTAAGAGTTCAAAATGTGTTGATTACATAAATATAATTTAATTTTCTCTGTAGCACTTCATGGATTTCATAAGCAACACCCCTTAGTTGTTCACACAAAGCATAAAGATAAAAAACAATATATACAGTGTTATCTTCATTTTAGATGTCAAAAAGTATTTGCGGCTCCCAGTGTTTTCTTTTGCGTGGAAACCGGGTCCAAATGGCTCTTTGGGTGTAAAAGGTTGCAGACCCCTGGTCTAGAACATGAAGTAAGACAGGCCCAAGTGAATAAGGAAAGTGTAGCGGCTGTGTTTTTAGATGTTGAGAAGGCAAATGATATGATGTGGAAAAAAGAACTCCTGATCAAGTTGCATCAGATCAGTATTAAAGGTAAATATGTATAAATGGATTAGGAATTTTTTAACTGGAAGAAAGATTTCAGTACGGGTTATGAGGTACAGAATGGAACAATATTATTTTCCGTAATGATTAATGAGGTATTTAATAAGATAGATCAATCAATGTGAGTTTTATTGTTTGCTGATGATGGAGTCATTTGGAATAGAGGAAGAAATAAAAGGTTCATCATAACTAAATTACAGCAAGAACTACAAAAAGGGGAAGATTGGGCTCTGGAAAGACAAAATGGATTATTTTTTACATATACCAGTACCAGTTTAATCTCAAATTGTATGGGAATAAAATAGAAAAGGTTGATTGCTTTAAATATGTAGGTATGTAGTTTGATAAAAGCCTTACATGAAAAACACATATCAGGGAAATAACTGAGAAATGTAAAAAAAAAAAAAAAAAAAGAAGTTATGAATATTTTAAGATGTTTAAAAGTCAGCGAATGGGGTGCAGATAGAACAGCATTAAAAGCTTTATTTATAGGTCTCATTAGATCAGTTCTGGATTATAGGTGTCTTGTTTATCGTTCAGTGGCTAAAACATTGTTAAATAACTTGGATAAAATTCAGTATCAAGCTTGTAGGTTGTGTTCTGGGGCCATTAAAACTACACCAGTGTCCGCATTGCAAGTTGAAATGGGTGAACAACCGCTAGAAATCAAGCAATAGAAAACAAGCAAAAGAAAGTGAATGAATACAAAGTTTTGGTTGGATTATAGGGGAAAAAATAAATGAGATGGGAATTAGTAACAAAAATATTAGTCCAGAAGTAACATTTTCAATTTTACTTCCATGGTTATATGTGCAAAAAAGTCCTGATTTTCATTAATCCCCCAAGGGAGGAGGGCTAAATACAAGCCAGATATATGATCATATAAGGGAAACGTATTCAGACCATATGAAAATATATACTGATGCATCGAAATTGTTAGACAAAAAAGTGGGAGTTGCGTTTGTTTTTCTAGAAAGAAGTTTTGTGATGAATAGAAGAATTACTGATGATTTGGCAGTTTATACTGGGGAACAGTTTATACTGTAGCAATTTTTTAATTGCTTTAAACTGGGTGGAAGAGGCACCAATAGGGAAGTATTTGATTTGTTCGGACCCTAGTAGCGCACTATATGAATATGCAATATGTGTCCAGAAGGTGGCGGTAATGCACCTGAAGTTGTCTTGATGCATGCTCAGTCATTGAGGTAAGTAAATCCAAAAAGTTGACTGTGCTCATCTGGACGTAGCGTTTTCAGTGGGAGAAACATTTCATCACTCTTCCAAGTGACTTCTTCAGTCTCAGCCAACTGCAGGTTTCCTCAACCTTATAAACAGTACATTTGCACAATTTGCATATTAAGGATCAGGAACTGACCTCACAGCCCATTGTTCTTTCAGTGGGCTAGTTTCAGTCATTGTGCAATGTACTGTTTAAAAGGTTGGGAAACCTGCAGTCAGCTGAGACTGAAGAAGTCACTTATGAAGAGAATCGACCTCTTGGGTTGCACCTGAAGTTGTTTGCCAACCATCATAAAATGAAAGAAGAAGATATTTGTGATGATAAGCACTACCGCGTGAGGCTGTTTAATGTCCTGCACGCTGGTTGGCTCCTCTGGAGCTCGGATCCCCCTGGAAGATGGACGGGCTTTGATTTTAGGCTGGGGACCAGATACTGGTGTCACAGACAAGAAGTGCTCCAGACATCAGGGTGAGGCGTCCCGCTTATGTGCCACATTTACAGGTCCCAATACCCTCTACATTTAAATCTGCTGTGCTGTTAGTGCTCATGCGCTGCTGAAGCTTAAACACTATAACCACACTGAAAGCTGTAAAGTAGTTCATAGTGTACAACCCAAGAAAATATGTGGCTGTCAGCTTTAATTCATTTGTGCATTTATGTAAAATCATGGGTGCCAAATGAGTTTTGTGTTATGACTCCAGAAGTCACTATCAGGGATTTAAACTCATTATCACTGAAAACATTACAATTTTACAGACAGATATGTGTACTTTTTAAGTGAGGAGCTTAAATCGCATCGATGGGGAGTCAAATAGAGCCAGAAGAAGAACCATGCAGGTCCTTTTGTTTTCCTCCTTTTTTTGTGTGCAATTTTGCATGCTTTCCTGATCGGCTGCAGACCATTGTCAATCAATCTCCTGTACAGTGCAGAATGTGTTCAGCTTGTAAAATTTGTATAAATCTTCGATCGCCAGCAGTGTGACTCTGAAGTGCTGTACTGTATGTTTGTAGGTTTTCTCCCCAACAAATGCAACAATGTCAATGAAACGTTTTGCACCGTCAAAGGCAACTGCGGTAGCACCAAAAATGCAGAGGAAGATGCTAACCATTGCACAAAAAGCTGGACGTCTGGACATGCTAAAGCAGTGGTTCCCAAACTTTTTTGCCAGGCCCCCTTTTTACAAGAAAAAAATGTTCGCGCCCCCACCACCTAACCCCCCACAAACACATCCTCCAAACACACACCCCATATTTTGTTTACAAACTCCATTGCGGTTTATTTCACACCTCAAACATTTAGTAAACAATTAAGCAAATACAAGTAAACGGCAATAAATTACAGGTAGTAATAAAATATACTACTAACTCTTTTGCGCTACGTCCACACCTACACGGGTATTTTTGAAAACGCAGCTGTTTCTATGCGTTTGGGCTTTTCGTCAACACGTAAACGGCGTTGCGATTCACCGAAAACGGAGATTATTTAAAACTCCTTTTTTGCGTTTACGTGTGGACGAGGATTACAGAGTTCGTCACGCAACGTCAAAGGTATGTGCCTCTTTTCACATCACGCTGTGCACCATTGTTTACATGAGATGAATTGCAGAATGGCAGATAGAGACAAAATACTGTTAATCTGACTATCTTCAGGTTTTACACGCTTACATATACACACGCAGTTACTGTCCCTGCATTTAGAAAGGCAGAGGCGTCACGGTGTAATTATTTTACGTGTAGTTGTTTTTTTTTCCTGTGTAATAATATTCAACATTGCTATCAATACATTTTTCAAAAAATGTCTCTCTGTGCAAATGGGTTTAAACAGATAAACAGCTGTGGGATACTGTTTGTCCGTGATTTGAACAGGGGGAACAAATTACGGCAGGATCAGCCTGATATTATTTGTATCCCACTGTAACTTTACTGCATAAAGAGCTAACATGTCCAAAATGTCAGGAGTAGTTAGTTATTACAAGAAGTGTTTGTGAACTAAAAATCAAGAATGTGGGATACTGTTTGTCCGTGATTTGGAGAGCCCCGTGCTCCCGACACAGGGAAAACTAATTTTGCAGGGGAGACCTTGGCACTTGTGCAGGTGAAGCCAAAGGAAGATATGCTTCACCATATTTTCCTGTCTTTGGCTTGGAAGGAAGTTGGTTTGGAAACATATTTGGCGATGCTTCATCTCCTGCTTTGCGTTTGTGTGGGAGCCCCGTCAAAAACCTGTCCACAGTGTCCAAGCGCTCTTTTTTTCTTTTTTCTTTTCATACCGCGCCCCCCCTGCAATGGCTCTGCGCCCCCCCTAGGGGGCGGGCCCCACACTTTGGGAACCTCTGTGCTAAAGGAAGGTAGAAGTTACCGTATTTTTCGGACCATAAGGCAGACCGCATTACAAGGCGCATTAACAAACAAAACAGTCAGATAAGTCAAACTTTACTCAACTAATTCTTCCTGCTTCCTCTACTTCCGTACCATTGATTCATTAATGTTGAATTCTCTGGCAGCTGCTCTATTCACATGTTCTGGACCTGAAAACAGGGTTTGATCTTTGGTTTCATTCTATAATACTGGACTTATTTTTCTACAAAGGTTTGAACTTTGAGAGTGTTTAAACAAGAGAGAAAAGTGTGAAAATGTTCATGCCTGTATGAGAAAAGTGTATAAAGTGTGCAGTGAGGCGTTTTACAGCCTTAAAACATCTAAAATAAAAATAAAGCTGGCTACTTCGTGGATTTCACTTTTTTTAGAACGTAACTCCCGCGATAAACAAGGGACCGCTATATATCAAAGTTTTGAGGACTAGGGGCCAGATGTGTCCTACAATTCATGCCTGTACTAGGGGACCACATTGGCCTCACACAGGTCCCAAGAGGGTATGCTTATGGGGGGTCCTCAAAATATTTGTAAGGACAAACTGCAGACCATGTTGAGATATGCCAAGTATTCAGCTAATGGCTCTTTGGGAAACACTGTATTGATGCAGCTACAATATAACGGTATTTCAAAATGAAATAAAGCCTTTCACTTCTTTTCTCACTTAAGGTCTTAATGGAAAAAGATAAAGTGGATTATTATTGAAGCTGTTTCAGATATCAGTGTAGTGAAACTAAAGACTGAAGTTCTTTTATTATAAAGTCTGACCCAACATTATGCAAACATGAAAATACAGCAGCAGAGCAAATGAGAGATTCAATATTATGCTTATTCACATAAAGAAAATCCACATTTCTAATAATATTAGTGTCCTTATGACTTTGGGGAAAAAATCCTGTGTCCTCATAAAAGACTACTACTTGTAAGGAAAGGGTTGCAGTGAACGTATTCAGTAGAGCACAGTGTAAGGCAAGTGATTGCGTTGTATGCTATAGTAGTGCAATGCCTTACTATGATTTCAGCCCTGTACAAAATAAAGGCAAAGATCCAACTCTTGGTATCTTCAAAAGTCTAGTCTACCTGGCTGTGAGTGAAAGCCTACTGTACTTCCCCCGTACAGGTACATCAAGAAAAAAAAATTCAAACTGAATTCAATACCTACAACCTCACCACATCATTTCTGTTTCTCTATTCAGATACTCTAATAAATGTTGTTAAAACAGAACACCAAACACCAAATCAGTTCACCGTGTTGCTCATCATTCACTTCAAATTAAGATATTGGTTGAAACCATTTCTCTGCACACTGCAGTGGTCTGAAGTTTAGTCATACTGGGTCATGGGGTGATCATTCCAGGGAGGCAGTGCAGAGAGCTTCTCCTCAGTGGCTGTTTCTATTGGCCAGCCCCAGGCCTTAAAGAAGCCAGTCAGGTCCATCCCCACAGTCTGGGAGAAAGTCTCAGCATACAGGTTCATTTTTCCTTTCTTGTCCTTGGGGATGTCCTTCATGTGGTGATACGCAGCAAACACCTTCTTAAAGGCATCCCAGCCAAACCTATCCTGGAGCTACAGATGACGAAACAAAAATCATAATGCTGATAATCATGTTATGTGCAATAAAGTGTTCATGTCAGGCTTATTTCTGTTTGTTAAGATACTGTTTTAATTCTGTCTCCACATTTTCTTGATAGTGACTTGATTTAAAAGATATCATTTCACAGTTTCTTGAACTCTCCTTGTTTCACACTCTGCTTTCAGTTTTACATGCAATCATTTTTTTCCCATGAAAGCAGGTCACTCCAGTGTGGACAAAGGACAGTTTCTCTACAGAGTAGAATTCTCTCACCTGCATATATGTTTCCAGAGCCACCCACATGCTCCAGCTCTCAAGTTTCCTGCCTCCTGCGACGTAATTCGTGGCTCGAGTTTGTCGATTTGCTGCAGTCATAGCTCCATGAGCCTGCATTGAACAGTATGGAATGAGGTGACTGTTAAGCATTGTACTCTAAGGAAAAAGAGCGTTAAGTCTTCTGTCCTCATAGGATATCAAAAGAAGAGTTATGCTTTCTAAAACTGATTGATATGAAAAGCATCACAATTCAACAAAAGCTTTTGTGGCCATTGGTCTCAAAGACGCATGTGATTTACTCCACCTTCTCCCTCTTGATGTCCAGCACCTCTTCATGTACATACACTGACCACAGGTTGCATGTACACTCTGTGGTGTGTGGTGGGAACTCCCAGCAACCTCTCTGTTGGTTGTGTCCCAACTCGTGGATGGCGCCCCACATGCCTTTACCTTTCTTAACACCGACAAGCTCAGCAGCTGAGTTTTTTTGCACCATGATAGGATAACCTGCATGCATAAAACCTGAACAGAAAAAGGAGAAATGAACAGTATTATAGTGATGATTCTTTTGGATTTTATAGCTTTGATAAAACAAATTCTTAAAAAAAATATGTACAAACAAACAAGCAAACAAACAAGCAAAAGTATGACATGATTATGGTTTTTCAATGCAACAGTCCAGGGTCTACTCAGCCTTTTGCCCTGTGACAACTGGGATAGACTCCAGTGGATGGTTGGATAGATGTTTAAACCAATTTCTCTGATTGGTTGTCCTTGTAAACACAAGAATTCAACAACAAATGGATTCTCAGAGGCTAAGCTGTGTGCCTAAGATGGGGATATATGCCCTCAGGGAATTCAAACAGAACAAAAGTAGAAGGAAAAAATAAGCATTGAGAATAAGCATTTAGAGCTCTGGAGCCTGAGCTTTACAGGGATTAAGCGTACACACTCTTACTTCATTTTCTCAAACTTAATAGACAGGTAAAGCCAGCATTGTAACAGTATATAGGCACTATGTCGCCAAGTATTTGTTCGTCTGCCTTCACACCCATATGAACTTGAGTGACATTCCACTCTGAATCTATAGGGTTTATGATGTCAGCTCATACTTTGCAGATATAACAGCTTCAGCTCTTCTGGGAAGGGTTTCCACAACATTTAGGAGTGTTTTTATGGAAATTTTTGACCATCCTTCCAGAAGCACATTTGTGTGGTCCGATACAAAGAGTCCAGTGACGGCATGCTGTGCTTTGCATTGTGCTTTGTGATGAAAAAAGCATATACTTAGGGCTGGATCAGGTGATCCTGAATCCTCCCTTAGTTATGCTGCAATAGTTTTAGAGTGCTGGGAGATTGCCATGATGAATTAAATATTTCTCCTCCAGTCACTCTTCTCACTCACTATGTGTTAACAGACCTCTCTACATTGAATCCTACTTGTTATCAATCGCTGGCTCTCTTCCACAGCATGTTTTTTATCCTGTTTTCTTTCTGTCCCAACAACTGGTCACGGCCAATGTGCTTGTTTATGGGGGGGGGTCATATGATTGTTGGGTTTTTCGCTGTATGTATTATTGTAGGGTCTAGGTTACAATATAAAGCACCTAGAGGTGACTGTTGTTGTGATTTGGTGCTGTATAAATAAAATTGAATTGAAAAATTGAATTTGGATTGGTGAGTGAATACTTTTGGCAACACAGTGTCCTTCTGTTTGCTAGTTCTATTCCAGAGAACTGGTCCATGCATACCCTGCCTGTCACCCAGCATTACTTGAGACTCTATATATCATAAGAAAATGAAAGGCAGGTGTATAATGTACAACATGAGGCCAAATGCACTTACCGTGAGAAATCTGCACATCTGCCACAAAGCGCTCCTTGCGGGGAAATTTGTGTGGTTTGGCAGCCAGATCTGCAATGGCCCTCATGATTTCATCCCACAGAGCACCGACCTCGTCAGGTTGCTCCAGACCCCGAACAACATGTGATGGTACGGTGAGGACGATGTTTTCAAACTCCAACTCTGCCCAGGGTGAAGGAGCTGTGCGCAGTGTTAACCACTCAGCTGCAGTTGTTACACCTGAAAAGAACAAAGAGAGGAGTGGATCTATTAAATTGCTGTGGATTATTACACAGTCACAAACAGAGTTAGAATTAAAACTAAATTGAAATATTAACAGTTAGGAAATCCAAATTCATTGTATAAGTTTATAAGTTAAACTGTTGGATATTTGCCTCCTTTACTTTACTGAACACTTAAACTAAAACAGATTTATCTGAATTGCCCTAGCTAACACTTTATATTTGATTAGAACCAGGGAGATGCTGCCCTCAGCCCCTCAAATTATAGACTGTTTAAAAAAAAAAAAAGTCCATTAGCCCAGTGCAAACAAGGGTACACACTAGTGCAAACAGATATCAAAGTTCAATCCACCGCAGACTCACCAGACTTATAATATGGAGCAGGTACAGCCATCTGCGCCGTGATCTCCAACCCCTTCACTTGCGTTTTGGGTGGGGCCACCAGGTAGATGAGTCCTCCCCAAAGGTTCCAAACCTGTATCATCTCTGAGCTGACAGGAAATCGCTCATGGACAGACGGTGGTCTCTTCAGCACATCGTTCTTGTGCAGTGAATCAGTTTGACATCCTATCTGAATCTGCAGAAGAAAAGGAAAATGCATTATAAGCAATAATACAAGCAAAAATATAACAATATAAGCAATACCATGAAGTATGCAACACTGTAAAAAGGAATAACTAAAAATTGCAATGACTGCTCTGTGTTTAAACAACTAAATGGCCTGAATCGACTTACAGTATCTATTCACCACAAACAAGCTTTCTGTCTGGGATTTTTCAGGTTCTGGCACCTCGCTATCTTTAGGTAACAAGGTTGCAACATTCTGAATGAACTCAAAATCAATTGATTTCATATGCTGTACCTTCCAATTCTTTTTGACAATCTGAGGTGGTATGGCGATGTAGGTCTTCATACCAGGAGAGAGGTAGAGACCGGTGCTGATCCACTCTTCCTTATCTGAAAAACACAATTATAAATGATCACAGTCAGGGACATTTACAGGTATAAAATATGCATTTAAAAAAATTTTGGATTTTTTTACAGTTTTCAGTGTCTATAAGAGGTGCATATATTAATACTGTGTGACACTGAGCAACAGACATTACTGCATCAAGCTAACCACAGCTGTGCGACTTAAATTTGTCCCTAAACTCAAATAACCACATTCACATTTTTGAACAAAGCAGTGAGATCTGACCTGCCGTATTAACATCAACCTTGATCCGGTGGTTATAGACAACAGGCATCATTGGGTTGTCCTTGATGAGGTAGGGCAGGAGAGCATCGGGATCTGGGCAAACCTTATATACCTGGGTACCCACAGCGAGGAGGAGGTGGTCTTTGGGACTCTTTACAGGGCTTTTTTCACTCACCTTGAAAGTGAATGGTGAATGTTATGAGATATGTCCCAAAATTATGATACTATCTGCAAAAAAAGGGGCAGACGAGCGACCCCTCCACCCTCACCTTATAGGGCAGCTACTCACCTGTGGCAGGCCTGACCTCTTTAACACGTCAGTGAGTGTGGCCAGCACTTGCCGGTAGTGGGAGCAGTCATGGGCTTTCATCTGCAAGTAGGCTTTGCAGTCGTTGCCCAGCTTTTTCAGACATCCCTCCTCGTGCTGGCTAAGTTCTTCACCTGCAGTCACATGGGCAGCAAAGCGGTAGAGATGATGGCGGAAATGGTAGCTGTCTTTAATAGCCTGGCTGGGTACAAGGGCTTTGTATGTTCCTCCTCCGATTGTTGCTCCCAACAGGCTCAATCCCATTTGGTTTAAGATCTTGTTCCCTGAAAGACATTAAAACACATCTGACTTAATATACTCTATATTGTTGGAGATGTGACACTAATCAGATGCATTGGTCATGCATTTTCATACCTGAGAATTCTGTAAGTGGATTTTGCCCAGCATGTGTCTGCGCCCAGTACCAGGCATGTCCTCCAATCAGCAGGCCTCCTCCCTCTGCCACAAAGTTTTTGATTTCTTCCAAATGCTCAGTGATATACGCTTTACACACAAACACGCTGAGGTCTTTCCTGAATTTTGACTTCTCACACTTCAGCCCTGACTTGCTGAGAATTTTAACTGCAGCATCTATATTCATGACACCAACAACCCCTCTGCGGCCTTCATCCAACCAGTGGATGGCATTTTGCCAAAATGGAGCCATGCTCTAAAAAAATGGAAGGAAAGCAGGAAGAAAGGCAGTCATGTGATGTATAAAAGATTTGTCGGAACAGCAGAAGCATTTCTTTTTTAAGCACTTCAGGTGTGCTTACTGCTCACTCCTAACCCTAACCCTATCAATATGCGATTTTTGGTATCTGCACTGTTTGCTCCAAAGTCCTGGCAGCCACGCGATAAAGACAATGCATATATCTATTCTTAGCTGCACAAATCTGAAACCCTACACACATTTCTAACCCTTTGAGACCTGAGTCATCATTAGTTCTGAACGCAATCCCCAACTTTAACCTTCATCCATCTATCCATCCTATGGAATGAAAATAGCTTTGTTTTGAATTAAATTATTCACCCAAGTCTTGGCATTTAGTGAATAAAAAAATTATACATTACAAAACATATTCACTTTCTCTTTTGTAAATAGCCTGGTACTTAAATAGTACTTTTCTATATTATTTGCGCATTCAAAGCACTTTCTACCACAAACCTCATTCATACAAGCACTTTTTATTCCAACATTCAAAACGCTCAGACTCGGGTACTCATACCATAGACATCAAAAGAAACTTAGGGTTCAGCGTATTTGCCGAATATACTTCAACATCCAAACTGGGGATGGGATTAAACGACAAACCTTTAGATTAGTAGACAACCAACTCTAACTCCTGCGTCATGCCTCATACAGGGTTAGGGTTATCACCAATGATGGCTCAGACATCAAACGGTTAGAATGTTCTTTTATATTATCTCATCACAGATGGCCGAAATCTACTGTAAGCAGCAAAGTGCTGACAGAATATACAATACAAAAATATATATATAGTGAAAATAACAAATGTCAAATCTACCTCGAGTCCCAGAAATCCTTCATGTGTAGCCACAATGACTCGGCCCTGTCCATAGTAGCCTCCTGCCAGGAACGCCCGTCCATCACCTGTGGTCGCGATGGGAAATGCTAGCGGTCCGTGGACTAGAACCTCGGAAGCAGTTAAATTAGACGGGACCTGGAACTCTGAAGCCCCCTGGAGTAAGAACTGCAAGTCGTCCTCAAAATCCTTACCCAAGCTGAAAGGTGGAAGAGTCATGATAGGAATGAGAGACACATTTAAGAATAACTGTATAAATTGCATTTTCAAATCTGTTTTTGCATCTTAACAAAACAATTAACCAACATACAAGTGATAGTATTTTTTACATTTTCAGAATATTATGATGAAAATTTGAATTGCATTCATGTTGTATAATCATTAGCAGTGACTGTATCAAAAAACTTCAACATAAAATTGATTTTCTTAATGTTATTATCAACAAATTCCTGTAAAAATACTGTTGTTATGAATTCACAGGTGCTGAGTTTAATCTTGGGAGATATTGTACATAATTTGTCACATGAAATCCATGTGAAATGATGTAAAAGTTTACATTAAGTACTTGTAAATTGGAATGTTTTTCTGCACTCCAGAAACGGCACTAGATTAAAAAAAAGAACAAAATAAATGAATAAAATGATAATAAAAAATTTATATGCAGTCTATAGTAGATTGCAATTTATTTCATGTTGTATTTATCTTGTGGGTTTAAAAAAACAAACATGGAATTTAAAATAGTTATAGCATGTACTCACACCACAGACATCCAGGAGGACGGGATCTGAGGGTAGACAGGCAGGTTCTCCAGCTCACCACAGCGCTCAGTGAAGTAGATCCCTGCCACTCCTGACACTTTATTCCCATCAAACTGATGCAGTGTGTTCTCTTTGGGGTGATCTGCAGCCCAGCTCCACGCCTGCCCAGCTATCAGCACCCCTCCTCCAGCTTTCAGAAACGCCACCAGCTCTAATGGGTCTGAGCCCACGCTGTAGGCATCGGTCACATAAACACCAACTCTCAGTTTGTCACTGAAAGCTCCCACAACTTCAACTTGGAAGCTGGATTTTTGGAGGCTATCAGCAACTGCACATACACTTCTGTGTACCCCTACAGAGAGGTTATCAGATCCATCACCTCTCAGCCAGGTCAGAGCATTTTCTACCAGAGCAGGAAAGGCTGTCAAGTAGCCCTCATGACCCAGGACCACAATCTTTCCACTGCCGTACAGAGAGGCAGCCATCAGGACCTGACCTCGGCTGTTCATTGCTAAAGGAAAGGCATGGTCTCCAATCAGCACCAGGTCACTGGGAACATAGGATCCCTGTAGGTCCAGCTCCTTCAGGCCTTTCATCAGGGAGGCGTAGGCCTCTTCATCTTGGCTTTTAAATGATTGGTTGGACGACATAGTGTAGACGATTTATACTCTGAAGAATGATGAAGATCGGGGGCAAGTTGTGCTAGCAGATTCGACTTCACAGTATTTCTTGCATCAATGTATGCCAAGGCGACCTGAGAGATAGAGGGGAAAAAAGAATTACGTCGTTTTATTATCACTTGAGCACATGTATTCACTAGAGGTGAAACAAACTTTTGTACTCAGGCATATGCAAAAAACAAGAAATGTATTCACAGAATAACAAGAAGCATATTCACAGTGTAGTGTGAATAAGATAACAAAAAAATAAAATGAAAGTATGGCTGGTGACTAATGCCTCATACATCATGACAACACATTACAGCAAATTCTGAAAATAAAGCTGGTTCAGAGATGAAAAGTTAAATAACTGCTTTCCACATGATAGCACCAAGACTCAGAGTTTACATATCTCGTTACTGCCAAACACCTTAAAAAATAAAGCCATTCTTTTATTTATTTATATATTTTTACCTGCAAGATGACTTTCCAGCGCAGCTCAACAGTTTTTGAAGGCAGGTGACACACAAAGAGCTCTACCTGACAGAATAAAGAATCTGAAAGGGAGTGCCTATTTGAGCAGATATGATCATGAGTGGTAGGTTTACGATGAGGACAGCCCACAGATGGGCTACTGAGCACAGCAAAAAATAAACAAAAGCATGGGGGGGGAGACAGCAGTTTGTCAACATTCTCAATGTGTCAATGTTGTAATCACTGATACACCCTAAATGAGTATGTAGCCCACGGAGAAACCTGCTCATCCTGTCAGCTTTAGTAAATAGTTGTGAACGCTGAAGAACACAACAGAGAATTTTCTGGAGGTAAAATAAACAGCAGAATAGTGTTTTTTATTTTCTGGCTTTGCATTATATCAAAGTATAACATCTTTCAGCTTGACCATAGCATAGCGTGATTACATTTTATTCGTTCGTCGTTCCGCTTTAGACTTAAAGTTTGCATAATAAATAGTGATCAGTTTTTCGTCACACTAAATTAGTCTTTAGATGAGCTTTTAGCCCAAAGTGTAACCAGAACAATGTGTTACTTTGTCTTATTTCCGGATTAACTTTTTCTCCCGTCTCGCCCATTACAGCACTTGAAAACAAAAACAGTGACTCACCAATATGTGTTAAATAAATGACAACGTCTTATTCCATCTAGGGAGAGTAATATGAATATGCATTGTTGTTATATTACACGTCTCAACAACGAGAGAGTGGAAACATGTCATGGAAATATTACGCCGTGGTCCAGTTAGCAGCACCTATGTTGTTGCGCTTTTCTTCCAGATAACACGGTACCAGTGCCGAATGACTCACAAACCCAGCAGAATAAAGTCTTCTTTATCCTGCAGGGGTGTTTTTACCATGTGATTGCGCAGTCCAGAACACGTTTTGCTATATTAACAAATTATCATACAAATGATTGTACATTATCATTCTTACATTACAAATTATATGTATATTTATTTATTTTTTTAAAAACTTAAGTGATTTCAATGCTGACTTCCCAAAAAAAAGAAAAGAAAAGAAACAAAATTATTTCAGCTCCACCTAGCTTGACCGCGACTTTGAGCGGAACTTCACGCGGGGACGACGTTGCTAAACGTAGCTATTTTTGCGTCGGACCGCGGGGACAACGCTGCAAAATCAGTTCCCTGTAGTTTCTAGTTCACACATTCTTCAGGTTTTTCTTTAGAAGACGAAAAGAAATTGAGGTAGTTGAAGTTGTAATGGTGATAAACACTCCCGCGTGAGGCCGTTTAATGTCCCGTACTTTGGCTTGACTTTAAAAAAAGAGTCTCGAACACAACAAATTAAGGGGCAGACAGCCTCTCTGTGGCCGCTTGTTCAAATGTCCTGCACGCTGGTTGGCGCCTCTGGAGCTCAGATCCCCCTGGAAGATGGACGGGCTGTGATTCTGGGCCGGGGTCCGGACACTGGTGTCACAGATAAGAAGTGCTCCAGACATCAGGGTGAGGCGTCCCGCTTATGTGTCACATTTACCGCGAGACTCTAGATTTAAATCTGCAAAGCTGTTAGTGCTCGTGCTCTGCTGAAGCTTAAACGTTATAACAAACCACCCTAAAACTGTAGAGTACTTTATAGTGTACAACGCAAGAAAATACTGCTAATGTGGCTGTAAGCTTTAATTCATTCATGTATTTATGTGAGAAAGTAAATCAGTGGTGCTGACTGAGTTTTGTGTTTTGAGTGTGTTTCATTTTCTCTACAAGTCATTAACAGGGATTTAAACTCATGATGCCTGAACTTTTGTTACAATTCTACAGACAGATAGAGGTACTTATTAAGTGAGGAGCTTAAAATGTAATCAACGGGGAGTCAAATAGAGCCAGAAAAGGAACCAGGCTGTATGTTTTGGTGGTTAGGGGCCAGATATACCCCAGAGTTCATGTCTATACTGGGGACCACAGTGGCCTCATACAGGTCCCAAGAGGGCACGCTTACTAGGTGTCCTCAAAATTCCTTAAGGACAATCTGCAGATATACCAAGTATTCAGCTAATAGCACTTTGGGAATCACCATATTGGTGCAAACATACAGTTTTCTGCCTGGCAGACTGAGTTATCATTGATATTTCTCATAGGTTACGTTAAAGAAATGGAAATAAATGTTCTTGCAACACAGTTTGGAATTGGTTCTTTAACTGTTATTTAAAGACACAACACTAGTTCCTTCCTTGAATTAAGTATAGTTTAATGCTAAATTATTTATAAGTTGGTGTTAAGTGGCCTAACAACAAAAAACAAAACTAAATAAACTAAATAAAATGAAACAAAATAAAAAAAATCCCTCTGAAAACGGTCAGGTACAAGGAGTGGATTGAAAATGAGTGAAAAAGCAGCTAATGTCCAAAGAAAAATTTAAAGACCTTGAGAAATCCAGGAGAACTATTCTTTAAGACTACTTTAAAAAAACAAGTCTGTTAAAGTATAAAGATGGCTCAAGACTTTACTGTATGTAATGGCACATGGTAATTTTCAAAATTAGCCGAGGCATTTCTTTCCTGCATTTAGTCTTCATATTGCAGAATAAAAACTGCATTTAAATGGCAAATCTACAATAAAATGAGTTAAACAGTTGTTGTTTTGTCTTGTTTTTAGTTTTTGGTCCCGGCTCTGGATGTGTATACATACGAAATGTGTGTGTGTGTGTGTGTGTCTTTTTATTTATTACAGTGAAGGTGGTGGCTTGCTTTGCAGACCAGGATGTTGTTGTTACACAGGTATGAAGAACAAACACTGAATATCTCCACAGTAGGATAATGACCCTGCCTATTAAACTAGAGCACACTCCCTTCAACATCACCGCGAGTTAATATTTAACTCCAAGCAATTACACCTGATCCACCTGCAACCATTGTGTCATTATGTTCAAAGCTGATGTCAGCACATTGTCCTCTTTGTCCACTCTTGTTACCTCACAGCTCATGTGCTAACTGTAACTGCTACAGTCCAATGTCCGTTTCTCCACAGCTGGGTCCCAACCCCAGTTTCCTGGATGGTGAGAAGCTGGGCCGGGGTCAGTCTGGTAAACTCAGCCATGGAGGTACTCTCTACCTAGTTAACCAGAGCCACCCATTCGCACTGAACTACTCTCTGAGCTCCAACGGAATCACCTCCAGCACGGCACAGAGAGGGCTGAAAGCAGCAGATAAGACAAAAGGAGGGACAAGCTCGAAAGAAAAAGAGGCACAGTCCAGTCCCACACCCAAACGCAACATAAAGGATTTCTTCCCCAGCTCTCCCATGAAGGTAAACCTCTGTGATGTATTGATTCATGCATCTAACTGTCTACAAGCATCTCTATATGTATAAAGAGGAGCCAGAATGAGAGAAATTGCTGTTTTGTTCCTTGTTATTTAGTCATCTAAAAGGCAACTGAGCCCAAAGAAAGAGCAACCTGAGGTGAAGCGCCAAAGACGAGAGGAGGAAGCTTCTGATAGGCAGATGAAAGAGGAGGAGCAGGATGAGGAGGAGAGACTGGCTGAGGAACGGCTCAAGCACCTTCAGGAATTTGCCAAAAAATCCCTGACAGAGGAGAGCAGCAGCATCCAGCCGTCATCGTCTTCAAAACCAAGTCTAAAGAGCAGCTGGCAGCAGTTTGGCAGCTTAATGGTTTACACAGCTGCTGGTGTCAAAGGGAGTGACAAGGTGGGGAGTGACTCATTCAGATGATCAGCAGATACTGAGTCTCTATCTACAGCAGGCAGTGTTTTATATAACGTACAAATGAGTTTCAGACCTAAAAACTCTGCAGCATATCATGTTCAGCTGTTCTCATAAAATTAATCAGTAACTCTTTTTGTTATTGTGTGAACTGGGGTCCAAAAGGTCAGAAAATACACCCATCAAAATAAGAAAAAACCCCTTACCTGATTAAAATCACAGCCATTTACCCCTTCAAGATCATCTTCTCAGGCTCCTCTGGAGGTCTCCCATCACAGCTGCTTTGTTTTTTAGGTTTCTCAGTGGAATTCCAATCCTGTCCCCTTTGATTTGCGTCTCTCCAGTAACTGCTAGATCACGTCCAGTGGCTGCTGGATCACATCCAGTGTGTCACATGGATTCAAATATGCTGTGTGGGGTGAGCAGTGGGCAGAGATTTTGGTAATGAGGTCTGGGTGCAGGGAGGAGGGGAACAGGGCACCGAGCATGCTCCTGGTATTGCTGCGTGAAAGGCCCGGCTGTCATCACCAGCGATGATCCTTCATGTGAAATTTGAGTCAGTTTGTCAGAGGAGTCGGTGCTTGCTGCCTGTACAAATTTAAAGTTTGTTTGAACTGCAGAGCTCACGATGCGTGCAGTCGTGGGTTTCCAAGGATCAATCTGAAAAGAGCAGCCGTGCTGAAAACACTCCAGAGGTGCATGAGCAGACGAGCTTGACTCAGAGATGAAAAAGATGTTAAAATTCAGCTTTATGTGTTTTGCACAAGGTGTTGTGAAAGATACGGCTAATTTGCCTCTTCTAACTCCAGATCGCTGGGTTTGACATTGATGGCTGCATCATCACCACCAAGTCTGGCAAAGTCTTTCCCACAGCACCAGATGACTGGAAGTACGTCTGCACTCCTCCTGTTCATTTTTTTTTTATTCCATTTTATTTGATTTTAGCTACAGCTAAGAGTTACAAATGAGTGTCTGTGCTCTTTTCTTTTTTCATAGTTTCATTTCCTGATTGTTTGTCTGACTTTCACGTTTTGTTTGTGTTTAATTACCAGAATTTTGTACCCAGAGATTCAGCCCAAGCTAGCCAGCCTGCTCAAAAAAGGTTACAAGGTGAGGAGAAGCTAATGTTAAGTGATGCTAATGCTAAAGTTTAATTTTGCAAGGTAAAATTTGATTTGCTCTTGCAGCATTTGTCACTGGGTTTGTCTCTAATCCTGCAGGTGGTCTTCTTCACCAACCAGTTGGGGATTGCTAAAGGCAAACTGAGACCAGAAGTGTTCAAGTCCAAAGTGGAGGACATCCTTGCCACTCTGAAGCTGCCTGTGCAGGTTGGTCGTGTTGCATGGGCTGGTTCTCATTGTTCATAGTACTATTTATGGTGATCTCACGGTCTTTGTTTCAGGTGTTTGTAGCAACCGGTCCTGGTATTTACAGGAAACCAGTCATGGGAATGTGGAATCACCTATGTGAGAAGGTAAATGCCAGGTAACATACATGAAAAAGGCACACACACGCCCACTTAAGAGCCACACCTCATATGTTATTTACACGGACACAGCCTGCACAAAGAAGCAGTTAACAGATGTGATGAGTCATAGAAGCCGCCCTCATCTTTTCTCATTTCACTGTTGCACATTTGGCGTTGTTTTTTTTATATCACGTCCACAATAAAACAAAGGAGAGTAAGACAACAAAAAGTAAATGAAAAGCCTTTGATTTGATTATGAAATCATTTTAAAAAGTCATGTGATCCACAAACACAGTTTTAATGAACAAAAACGATGCAATGGTGTAATGAGTGTATGTATTTCAATGTGTTTATGTGAGTGTAACATATACTTGTGTTTCAGCAAGTCCTTATTTAAAAGAAAAAGAAGATATTATTATTGAGTTTGAATGTTTTTGCATGTGTGTTTCCCGCTCAGGCCAATGATGACATGACTGTTGACAAGACACAGAGTTTTTATGTTGGAGGTGAGTGATCCCAGCTGTGGAGTTTTTCTTTTCACAGTAAGAAGCTGCCCATACGTAATGCAGTACTGGCTGTTATCTAAATCCCAGCAGTGAAGAGTATAAATGCTGAAATCTGAAATAATACTGAGTAACAAGTAGGAGTACTTGTGTGTGATAGATTTAGATATTTATTTGAATTGTTGGCCTACTCAGTACCCATTCATTTTCCTTTGATGCAGTGGTAAGCACTGTCGGCTCACACAGAGAAGGTTTTCCATTCAAACCCCGGCTGAAGCCCTTCCATACTGAGTTCGCATGTTCTTCCTGTGCCTGTGTGGGTTCTCTCCTTCTTCTTCCAAAGACATGCATGCTACAGTAGCTAGTGATTCAAAACTGGCCACAGATGTGAGGAATTCACAGGGCTTGAAATGCATAGAACAAAGTGCTAAATGAATCTAAAGTGGGACTTATATAGCACATTTAGTGGTCAGGAATACTAGAACAGTGTTATATAAGTGCGAGTACATTTAATATGTTTTCTTTTTTCTCCTGTTTGCTTATTTTTTGTCCATTTATTCCAGCTGTTGTCACAGGGCACAAACTTGTTTTCATCATAAATAGAAGAAAATATCGGGCTATTTTTGAACATTTAACCATTGTTAAATTGCGCATCCCTACATCGCGTTATCTACTAAGTTCTGCAGTTTGGAGACTAAACTAACTTCAGTCCCTCCCCCGTCTCCCTCCTAAATGAACCTTCGCATTAACTCAATCACATACAA
This sequence comes from Oreochromis aureus, assembly GCF_013358895.1. Lineage (NCBI taxonomy): Eukaryota > Metazoa > Chordata > Actinopteri > Cichliformes > Cichlidae > Oreochromis > Oreochromis aureus. The sequence continues at coordinate 31,945,750 of NC_052955.1, read as the reverse complement.
GCTGCACAAACATGAACACACAGCATGTGACTTACATCTGTGCTCAGATGCCGCAGGAAGACCAGAAAACTGGGCTCCAGGGAAGAAGAAAAAGGACTTCTCCTGCAGTGACCGCCTGGTAAGAGCTATGTTAGCAGCTTAGAGGAAACCCTATTTACACTCTTGATCTTTTGTGGCATGTCAAGTATTACCTGTCGTCTCTTTATGTTAACGGAGGATGCATTTTTTTTATGTCATAGTTTGCTCTGAACATCGGATTGCAGTTCTACACCCCAGAGGAGTACTTTTTGGGTTGGAAGCGCGCCCCCTACAGCCTGCCTGAATTTAACCCTGTGGGTACAATATAGTCTGTACATATTACACTATATATGTCTTCTGCTTCTGTGTTTCATTGATGGTTGTCTTTATTTAAATTGCTAGACTAAGCTCGACTCCGCTGCCAGGCTGTACGACCCACCGTCCGCCTCCCTCACCTCCAGTGACACCGAAGTCATTGTTGCCGTGGGATTCCCAGCATGTAAGAAAACCACAGAGTCATCATTCTGTTCTCACCTTTGACAAACACCCTTCTGATCTCGTTCCGTCTTCCTTTGATCTGCAGCGGGTAAATCCAGCTTCTTCCACACCCATGTTATTCCAAAGGGCTACGTTTATGTCAACAGGGTGAGTGGTGCTTACGCCAATATTTTAACTATGGCAGCACTTTTCCACTTTAATTTCGTCTTTGCACTGAACTATTTTAACTATAGTGAAAATGATCTATATGGTATATATGGACTGGTTCTTATATGGTGCTTTTTTACTCTCCCTGAGCACTCAAAGCCTTTATTCACACACATTCACACTCCAATGAATTGATTTTGGGATGAATTGGGTTTCAGTATCTTGCAGAGTGGAGCAGTCAGGAATTGAACCAGCCTTTCAATTAGCAAATGATCCACTCTCTCCTGAGCCACAGCAACCCTAAATAGTCAGCCACCATATTTTTGTCACTACTTGTGTCTACTGTGATACTGACACCTCTCCATTTCTTTCCGGATCAGGACACACTCGGTTCGTGGCAAAGCTGTGTGTCGGCATGTGAGCGTGCTCTGAAGGAGGGCCGCAGCGTCGCCGTAGACAACACAAATCCAGACCCAGAGTCTCGCAAACGGTAAAGCACCTCAGTCTGAGTGCGTGTGTGGGTGTGTGTCCTGACTTGTTATAGTAGACCCATATATTCAAATCCACCTGACCTGAGCACACACTGGACTGGGGACTCATTCAAAGATGAACACATATCCAGTATCTACCATCACATTCAAAGTATATATCAGATATTTGCAATCAGGGTGGAGATATTCACCTTCTGTTTACACTGAAGTCTAATAAAGTCACTTATCTGCTTGGTGTTTCTGGAATCAGCGCAGTGTAATACATTGAATTATGTGATAGGCTGTTTGACTACAGTGCTGTATTTCAAGTTTGATAAGTAAAGAGAGAGAGAGGAGAGCCATGACAAGCACTAATTTTACCCTTGCAGAAAAATGCTCTCAAAGTGATTGTTATTGTTGTTTTTCATCATTTTATTTTTGTTCCTTTGTGTGTATTTGTGTGTATTTTGTAGCTATGTGGACGTGGCCAAAGCAGCAGGTGTTCCTTGTCGCTGCTTTCACTTCTCTGCCACTCTGGAGCAGGCCAAACACAACAACAGGGTATGACTCACTCGTCCACACTGCCCCATTATACACTCGTGGTTTTTTGTGTTGTTTTTTTAAAAAGCATCATTATTGTCGGCAGTTCCGTGAGATGGCTCCGTCAGAAAGCAAACATGCCAAGGTCAATGACATGGTTTTCCACAGCTATAAGTAAGTAACACTGGTCAGGAAGAACAGCCCTCCCTCCCTCATTCTTTAAGTTTAAGACATATTTGTTTGTTGTAGCAAAAGGCCCATGTCCACATTTTCAGTACCGGGTTAATTCTTTATTCTAAAACTTTTCTGTCTCTCCCTGAACAGGAAACATTTCCAGGCTCCTGCTCTCTCCGAGGGATTCTCCGAGATCCTCCAAATCCACTTTGTTCCAAGCTTCAAAGACAAGGAATCAGAAACTCTGTTCAGACAGTTTTCTGAGGGCTGACTGGACACCTTTTACTTTTCTGACAAAGAAAAAACACAAATGGTACCCAGTAACATCAGCAGACGTCAACATTTATTTCAGCCCAGTGTGTCCAAGCTGCATTCAATAAGATCTCTAGCCAACTCCAAAATCAGAGGTGTTATTAAAACAGTGTTTTAATAAAGGCCAGTTGAACATCTATATGAATGAACATAACAGTAGTTTAATGCGTCACGTAGTATGTTGGGTTTAGAAAAACAAGAAGAGTTACTTTTCTACTACATGTTGTATATGATTTGTGTAATTTTACTGCACAGCTTGAATATGACAATAAAGCTTTAGAAAATCTATTTGATTGGTTCTAAGTATTTAAGTTTGGAGAGATTTCACCTCCTCTGTTGAAATCTGTTAAATCAAGCCGGTCCCTGCTGTCTAATCCTGGACCCGCTCAGTTTATCTCAGGCAGGAACTGGATCTCCTTCCCCAGATGCTGCTTCAACCACGGCATTATCTTGAAGAGGTCAATGTGAAAGTCTCGAGCATCTGGAGGAGGCCTCCTTGTGAATCCTTTTATTTTACACACATCTACGATGCCCCAAGACACCACACCAACCTGGTGATGAGAGCAGGAAATTGTCTCTTGATCCTGATTCCCCAGCAAAGTTAGGCTCTTATAAATATCGGCAAACTGACCTGAAAGTAGCGCTTCTTTTTCTGCAGAAACAGGGACCCACCAGAATCGCCTATGAAGAAACGCATTGAGCTGTTAGGTGATTCCTGTGTTGGTCAAACTGTTAGGATTACTATGCAGAAGAGACCAGACCTTGGCAGGTGATCGCATCCTGATATCCTGCAGTTCCCCCAGAGCAGAGGAATCTGTCAGGTACAAACTCATCTAAAGTCACATCCGTGTGCTCTACAAACTTCCTTGCCTTCTCCACACAGCCAAGCCTCTGCAGACAAATGATGCACTGTAACAAATCACTGTTAACACAGTACTGATGATAAGATGAAAGCAGCACTCACCTGACTTCCTGTATGAATATGTGTTCCTTTGCGTTCAAATAGGAGCCTATTCGTAGTGCTTCCTGACATCTTATGGTTGAAAAAAGCAGGAGTCTGCTCGAGCGTTAGTAATTCCACTCCTGGAACATAAATTATCATTTATTCAACGATTTATCTTCAGCTTTGTGTCACACCATTAACAGACTCATCGCAAATCACGTTGTGGAGAAGGTAAAGGTCACGTACTGTGGTCTTCACAGGTAGAGTTGACTTTCTTCATGGCTCGGGAGCCTGGTACGGTGCATGGCAGGCAGATGGGTCTGTTGTACGGTACACAGACAATAAGCATGACAACAGGATTAGAAACACACACAATGTATAAACTCGTCTTACCTGGCCTTCCATGACAGTGGGATGCTCCTGTTGGTCTCCACCAGAGCTACATCATAGTCGTAAAACTCTGAGACGTTTCTGTGTTTGAGTGCACTGACGCTGTAGCTGGGGTGCATGATCACTCTCTTGAATTTGACATTTGCCTGGGAGGGTGGGAGACCTGAGGACAATCAAAAAAGATTTCAGCCTATAACACAATGATTAGCATCTGCAGTTTATTCATTAAAAACTAAACTAGGATTAGTACTTACCTTCCTGTCGTGTTCGGGTCAAATCTGACTGATTTACAAATTAAAAAACTCATAAATATTGTGTTTTACATCCGATTGCCTCGAGGCCTTATGACATCCTCCACACTATGCACTTGAACATATAAATGTGATGAGCACCTCTTTTGTTGAATTTTGAGTGTTTTAATCAACTTTGTTACATCTGCGATGCTCCCGGTCGAAGGTGACCGCCATAGGAATTGAATGGGAATCCACCCCCCCCTCTGGCCTCTGACCCCTGAACGACCACTGAACGACCCATTGAACTGAATTTGGTGGTGGAAAATGTTTCTTATGTTAATTTAAGAGCTGTTAAAACTGACCCTTCAATTGTGACCAGAACACTAAAGTAATGGGGTGCACACAACTGGAGGGTTTTAATCAGGATTAAAAGATGACATTTTTATCTCATGTTTTAATCCAAAAACTAAATGAGGATTTAAAACCAAATTACAAAGTTAACTGGGGTTTCTTTTTAATTGATTGTGAATATTGAAACTAAATTACAATTTAAAAGAACATATTAAAATTAAAACTTTATCAGCAATTAAAATGAAAAAGGATTAAAAAGCATATTAGAATTAAAAAGTAAATTCGATTAAATTAGATTAAAATTTGTCACCAGCTTTAAACTTGAATAAGATAAAAAGGTAAATTAGAACTAAATTAGATAGAAATATGATCAAATAGAAATTAGGATTAAACACTATATTACTGATTTTTTTTTTTTAGGATTAAAAACCACCTGATAGGATTTAAATTAAATTAGAATGAAAATGTAAACAGAATTCATATTTTCATCTAAAATAAGATTAAACACTAAATAAGGTTTATAAAATGGGATTACACCAAAGTAATTCACTAACAGTTTTTTTATTAGTGATCCATAGTAACATATTTATATTTTATAATTACAGGATAGTCTGTGCAACGAACTATCCTGACTTTTTCTGTAATTTCACACATTTATTATGTAGTTTCACTGGTCCGGCCACCTTATGATCTAAGTGGGCTGTATGTGGGCCACAGTGTAAAATGATATTGACATCCTGATCTACACGTTTAAGAATTTTCACAATAACCACTAACCATATTCTATCTCCAGCTGCCGTGGGACACTGCCCGTGCTTTCTCTGGCAAAGCAATGAGCAGCCGTCAGCACCCAGTTCTGGCTTATAATGGATCCAAAGCAGGACTTGTCCTTTCCCCAGTCAGGCTACAGGGAAGGAAAATGTCAGTATGTAAAAATCCACTCGATAATATCAACACAAAGAATTCCTTATTGAAATAAAGTTCTTACTGATTTCAAAGTCACGTGCCAGGGGGTGGTGTAAGCTCTTTCCCCGTCCTCCTGCGCATCCTTGGAGATGTCTTCCTGAGCCACCCCACACATGGTCACACTCTCGTCACCTGATTTATAGTTTAAACAAATGAATGTTTTTCACTTTTGTTTTTTTTCAACAAGCATGAAATGTGAAAGATAAATAACTAATGTGGTTTCATTTGGCTGTTTTGTGTTAAAGTGGTGGGTTGATTTCTACTTACTAATGATGCTGTTGAACACTTCTCCCAGTTTGTCATAGTCTTGGAGGATGAACACGTGAGTCTCACCACGTTTTTTTGAGGCCAAAGAATTCAGCTCCTCTTTGTTCACCTTCTCCTTGACGCCAAACACATAGACGTCTGAAAGTGCACATGGAAACATAAATGCAGATAAGTGTGCCAACTCCAGCTCAACCTCTTTAATATGTTATTTCCATCACAATACCTAGCATTTTCTCATTTGTATGGTCTGGGTCTGTGTTACTATAACCCAGCAAATGCCGGATCTTTGTGAGGACAATCTGAGGCGATTTCCCTGTGTTGGAGTAACCTGTGGGGAGATGAGGAGAGAAGAAATGTTGACTAAAGACTTTCTGATGATATTTGTATAGCACTTTTAAAACCAGCGTTACAAAGTACTTTCCAGAAATACTTTCTGTTACAATGTGATACATATATATATATATGTACATATATGTACATTTACATATATTTGAATATATAAAGATGGCCCCAAATCCTTTGTAACGTCACTCACTGTATTCAGACTTTCATTCTATTCAGACTGTATCATCCTATATATTCAGACTTATTGTAATATATACAGCATTAAAAAAGTGTCTCTGAGTGTTGTCACCATCTGTTGCTATGATGATGATGTTCTGGGTCTCATTAAATTGATTGTTGTTGCGCTTAAAGATGCTCATCCTCTCTTCGACGCGTTCAAGAGCACCGTGGATGTTGGTGCCTGTCTTGCGCCCGTGGCCTATATGTGAAGAAACAAAGAGGAATAAATCACCATGGAAAAAAAATGCATCACAGTTGTGGTGCGATCCAGACTGACTCAGATCAAAAGACGTGGTTTTCAAATAAAGGCAGAACAAGCAGAGTCATACTCATGTAGTTAAAATCCACGATGCTCCAGATGACGCTGTCAATGTTACCACTTTCTTCGTCCATGATGTCGACAATGTCTTTAGCCTCGGTGGCAAAAGACAACACGTGGAAATTCAACTTTACATCGTAACTGTCCAGCTGGAGAAAAAATGAAGAACATGAGTGGGTTTCTTACTTGCTGAAAGAGGAAGACACATAAACTAGGATCATAAGTGCATCAAGGATTTCACTGTCGGGTCTCAGGTCATCAAGCTGAGCTCTTTCAATGCTGACCTTTCTGATCAGAGCAATGGTGGCATTCCTGGATTTCTCAAACTCCTCCCTTTCGATGCTTCCTGATGTGTCCAGTAAGATGTAGATGTGCATACGGCTGACTTCAGCCACGCGGAAGGTTCGGCCAAAGGAAATGCTTTCCTCTTAAACACACAAAGTGGATTTTTTGGGGGGCTTTTTGTTACTGATTATGTGTATACCAATTAAATCTACATGAGCTTAACATTTCATGTTAACCACCTTTCTTTTTGTCGTCAGGTGACAGTACATCCATTAGTCCTGCAAATGATCCTGTCATGGCTGCAGCTACAGCACTGGGGGAGTCAAAGGTATATGGACCTGTGACAAAGCAAAGCATTGTTCATTTGCTGATATGATGTTCAATTTTCTTTTCTTTTTTTGTTCTTAAAAAATTCATGTCCTGTGACATTAAAGGCAGAAAACTGTAAATTTAAAGCACCATGGCAACGTGGTTTTGATCCGCTCCATTCCCGGTGCTCCAGACAGAACCTTTCGGCCGACCCGAGTAGATCCAGACCGGTCTGACACCGGTAAGTCAACTTTTCTCCCCTAAAGAACCGGCCTCCTGACCTCAGGGCACCGGGTGGGATCCCCGGGTCGTCACAGTCATCAGCTGAATTTGCAAACAGATGCAAAAAATATAAAATAGTGATTTCTGGGAGTTTCAGCATCTTTGAAAAGGCTTTTCATGTTTTCCCTATTACAGTGACTAAAAGAATTAGCTTTTATTATAAAAACTATGTAGCATGTTGAAATTGTGCAAATGGGCTTTTGAGGCATCAGAATATTTGCACATCACAATGAAATAATATTATCATTCCAGTGTAAACTGCAGCATAAGCAAGTGTGATAAACTGGAAGAAGACCTGCGCAAATGTAAGTGGAGTTCCTTAAAATTCTATGATTCATACAGAAAGATTCGCTTTTTAATTTCTTCTTTTCTCACCATGGTTGTTACAGATGGGGGTTTCTCCCGTCCACTCCCCAGAGAGAGTGCAGTTTCTCTCGGCTGAGCCGTACAGGGTGAAGCCTTCCTGGCAGGAGAAGCTCTGTGTTGCCCCAACAGCGAACCACTGGTCCCTGGGCCAGAAGTCACCATGATCCAGCTGCAGCTGAGCCGGACACAGTATGTCTGGGTGAGAGGAAGATGTATGTGTACACCAGAATAGGACCACTTTCATGTGTGTATGATACTGAAAGCATTGTCATCATCATCAACATTACCTTTGCATGTGGCCCTAGATGCACGCCTGCCACTGGCTAGTCTCATGGGCGACCACTCCCCATGTTCTTCACATGTCCTGTAGCTAACTGGGGACGGGTATTTCCCTGGACCGCAGTGATAGGTCAGCACGCTGCCCACCAGCCCTCCCTGGCGAGGAAACAAACAGTTGTTTAAATAAACAGATTAGGTAACATGAGGTTTTCCAGTAAAGCCATACCCCTGTTGCATCACTTGGATTTTATTTTATTTTTTTGTTTTTTTATCATAACCAGAAAATCAACTTTCTAATTCTTCTGTTGTCAGCAACGTTAAAACTACACTAAAACTATGAGAACTAAAACTAAATATTTACACTATTTAAAATTCAGTACATTTGCATTTTACCTAAACCTCTCACCCAGGTGCACATATTACTTTTGTTACCTTGGAGTAGGTGACATGTCCACCTTTGATGCTCTCTGTGACCGAGCAGTTCACGGGCTCTTCATCATCGTATGATTCATAGTCGTAGTCATAGGCGGTCTTTTGCAGGGACCCTAAAGCGCATGCAGTAAAACTGTGGGTAACAAACATGCAGCTCTGCACGCACAAACAGCGCACTCGGGCATGTGGCACCAGTCCACACACATCTGACACAATCAAATGCACTTAAAAGTGAAATGCTCACCCTTATGGACCAACACGAGGAGGAAGAGGATCCACAGTATAGACCTGGGGTGCATGGCTGGACTCTGTAGCAGCTTCATTTTTACCTTTAAGTAACAGAAGCTGCAACAAGAGTGTTTCTATCGACATGCAGTTAGTTCCTTTATTTGATGACTGATTACCCATTAACACAGGGGACCTAACGGGAAGAGGAGGCATTGAGCAATTTAGGACAGAGGACAAATAAAGTCACTCACTTTTAGTTTTGATCTCTTTCGCTTTCTTCAGGATTATCTGAGGTCTTGTTCTGTTCAGTGACACATTTGAAATACTTAGTCAAAACCGATCGCTGTGTCAGGGAACTTAAACTGTTATAAAATAAATGACTTGTTGGCTTATAATCTGTCAAAAAATATGTAAACATGTCTCTCATGAACGATATTGAGTCATTTTGGCCAGAAAGAGCATTCCTATCACAAGATAGAAGCTGCAATCAGTTTTTTGGAAAAAAATATTTTTATATTTCCTTTATTTATGTGGCTAAAAAAGTCTCACAGACAATAAAAATGTCTGTTTCAAAACAGATCTGACCAAGAGGGCAGAAGGGATTAGAACAAATATAACATAATAATTCTATAAACACACTTTAAGGGACCAAAAAGGACTGGATTCATTATAATGTATGTAAAACAATGCAGAGTCCTAAAGATAGTTTCAAAACAGGTCATTTTATATACATTATATTCAATACATTGTCTATTTAGCCAAGCCAACTTTATTTATAAAGCACTTTGAAACAGCAAATGCTGACCAAACATTAAAGACAGAATAAAAATATGGAAAAATAAATAAAATACAAAAATGAATAAATAAATTAATAATAATAATTCTAAAAATTATCAAAAAAATAAAAAATATATATTTAAAATATATATATTTGAATAAAATGATTAAAATAAAATTAATTTTTATATCTAATGCCTTAAATTAAAAACACACACAAATATCATAAATCACTTCTTTTCAGATTATCAGTTTTTGCTTCTCCACACTGAACGCTGCCGTCGTTGCCATGGTGCCATCTTACCCAGAATCCCTGTTAGATGACTGAGACTGCTCCGTCTCTGCAGCAGCGTTCTCGTGTGTTTGTGTTTGCTCACTCGGCTGTGCGCAGGTGCACATTTCAGTGAAACATTTTAGGAGCTTAAACCATCATTAAGGGGATTACAGAGATTTAACAGGGACCCCCGCACCTCCACCTCCACCTCCACCCCATCTTTGGCATTCCCTGCCCTTCTTCCCGCCTCCTCAAGGGCTCAGTCCTCTCACCTGACAAGGATTTGCTCAGCAATGTGAGCAAGTTTCTAAAACCTTTTTAACAGGCACACAAACACACGTAAAAAAAAAAAGAAATACTGGGATAAACTAGACAGACAGCAACCACAGTCATCTCTACTGCTGAAGATTTGAATTTGATTGTACTTTTCTCTCATTTCTAGCAGTGTTTAGGCCCCATTTTTTGATGGGGTCTAAACAAAGGACTGTGCTGTGCTGGGGGATTGAGCGCTGTAGGCTTTCACAGCTCATGTGGAGGTTTGCAGTCGGGGCAAAAAAGTGAACAATGACAAAAAAAATCAGGGGAACATCTTTAAAATTCCCTCACGGATAAAAGGATATCTTCAGGATCTTATCCCAAATGTTTTCAGCACAACATCGGAGCCTTTAAGAAGAGGAGCGCACTGAGAGAGTAAAGATGTCTGAACTCAGCCAAGTCGCTGTATACCCTGACTCCTCAGACATTTATAAGGTGAGTAGGATATGTTGATTTTGACTCCCCATGTTTTTGGATTTTAACTGGATATGCTATGGAGCTACTGTGCCAGTTTTCCTGGTTGTAGTTGGATTACCAAAATGGGCAAATGTTCTAAAGGCTCAGATCCCGAGCTTTAGTCAGCATCACTTGGACTTTCGTTATTTGTAGAAAGGCCTCATATCAAAATCTAGTTTTAAGAGCTTAAGTAGTTTGGTTTGACAAAACAATCCCAGCTCAAGGCTGCTGTCGAGCTTGTTTTCCACAGCTGTCAGCCTTTAGAGTAAAGTCATTCAGCTGTTGTGGAGATTAATCTGTTAAGGGTTTCACTTCAGATGATGAAGACTGGGTAATATTGTTTAAACAAGAATAGAAAGGTTGTCCGGTGTAAAATGTCTGCACATTAAGTGACCCGTTAATAGGCTTCTGGGACCAGTTATTGTCCTGCACATCCTGCCTCTGCCTTGAAACATGTATTTGTAGTCTAGAAACCAAACTTTTCCTGTTTGAGTATACTGCAAATATAGCTATGCCCACTGTGTGGCTTTGCAAACTCTGGCTCTTTCCTGGACATTTTTTTAATGATACTATAATGATTTATTTACTTTTTTGGATTTTTACAAAACAGCAATGTGAGAAAAGTGTCCAAGCACACTGGAAATCTCACAAAGAAAGAAGTTCTTACCCGGTCATAGGTCATAGTTTAGCTTCTTCTGTAACTTTTTCTCATTGCTGTTTACTTTTTTCTTTTAGCAAGTCGCTAACTTTTTAGCAATAACAAGAGCAAAGTTCCCACACAAACGTCAAACACAATCGGTAACATATAGAAGCTTGTTCACACTACTGAAAAACACATTTTTGCATCTCAAACTTTCGACTCATTAACACAAGCTTCTGAGAAAATAATTTGGAATTTTTCAGTGATGCAGTTAGAATAACCTTTGTTTTTTTTTTTAGCAAATACTCAGTAACTAGCTGGTTAACATACCTGGACATTTAGCCACAAAGGAGTCAGATATCTGGCTAACCAGATCTGAAGGCAATAATGGGTCAGTGCCATATGAAATGTTATTATATAACCCAACCAGCAGAGAACTGGAACCATAAGATGTGTGTGTGTGTGTGTGTTCTAATAACTGAAGATGTGTTTCTTTGCTTTTTATTTGAAAGCAGAGGAAGTTTTCAAAAGAGCTGTTTTTAAAACCAGCACTTGTGTGAATCTTTGATTTTTACGTCCACAGAATGTCTTCTGCAATCCCGCCTTTGAGCTGGAGGGGGAGAAGGAGGAGAGGGTGGAGGGATTCAGGACATCCTCTTCTACTCCTGAGCCAATCAAACCTCCAGCAGCAAGTGAGTCAGCCAGTCAGCTTGCTGCTTCCTGTGCCTGTACTCTAACTGCATCATTTCATCACTTAAGCTCAGTTTTCTTGAAATATAGGTAAATGTGGCCTCATGGATTACTGTAACTGACAGCTGTACTCAAGTTGTAAAAAGTTGATGCCTTCTTTAGCTATCCTCGGGAAAAAAAATCCCATAAACATATCATAGTGATGTCATCAGGTTAACGTGGTGAGTTTGGAAGTTTTCAGTGATGTGCTTATTTCCAAATGAATGCATTTCCCAGAATTCAGTTTTTGAAAAACAAAAAAGAAGAAGAAAATAAAGTGAAAAAAAGAGATTACATATGTACTATGTATTTCTTTCAGGCCTAGTCTGGGGATTTTTCGGTGTGTGTGTGATGCGCGTGCGTGCTCCGGGCTGCGGTTGGGGGGTGGTAGTGGTCTCTGCTGCTGTCCTGCTCCTATTAGCAGCCCTAGGACTGATGCTGGTCCTCATTCTCACACGTGAGTCACTGCTGCACATCAACTGCTTCATTACCACGACCTCAAACTGATTAAAAGGACTGAGTGATTTCATAAACCCAGGGTCCATGCTAAAATCTCAAAGTACATCATGAACTCACAGATATTGGATTTTCAAGATTTCTCAGCATGACTAGCTCTCACTGCACATCATAAAAATCTTCTGGCCCTCATGTATTTGCTTCCTTATTTAGAGATAAAGAGCCAGGCAGTGGAGGATCAGGTGCTGACCACTGCCACTTCAGGCCTACAGCATGCAGGAGATGGACTGTCCCAAACATCACCTACAGTCCCTATCAATAGAAGTAAAGAGGACAGTACAGCTGCACCACAACCTGCCAGAATCCCTCCATCTGAACCAAGTAGGTCTGCCCTCTCTACCAGAAATACTTTTTGTTGACCTGAGACACAGGGTCTCTCTCTCTCTGCCTTTCAGGCTGTGGAGGTGTTTTGACTGACACCGAAGGAAGTTTCAGCTCTCCAAATCACCCTGCGTCCTACCCCCCAAACTCGCTGTGTGTGTGGGTGATTCAGGTCTCGCCCCCCTACGTGGTCCAGATTCATGTCTCCTCTTTGACCGTGGAGGGACCCTCTCCTTGCCTGTTTGACTGGGTGGAGGTGCAGGAGCAGATCGAGCAGACTTCTGTGGTTACCAGGTCAGCGATCATGAAACATACCTTCTTATGAACATCATTCACACCTCCATATTTCCACAAGCAACATTTTTATACACGATCAGAGTAGGAGCATAATGCTGTTTCACTAAATTGCTGATAGATGGCGCCAAAAGCCTGTGCATAACTGGAAAGCGCTTCCAGGTACTGAAGGGTTTTTGGAAATTTTGTACGTCAACACGTTGACCTTTTTGCTCACATTCCTGGACAGTGTCATAACGTGATTCATGAAATTCCTCTAACTACGTAACACATTTCCTGCTTACAAATCCTTTTAAGAATTTATAGCTGCATGGCTCAGGCACAAAGTTCAATCCAAAGCTGAACTAGAATGAGATAGATCAAAAAGAAATGTCTCCCTTGCAGGTTCTGTGGTAACGTAGCGCCACCGACGGTCAACACAAACAGCAGTACGGTGTGGGTCACCTTCCACTCTGATGGCAGCATCGCAGGCAACGGCTTCACTGCCCAGTACAGGGCCGTACTCCCCGGACACAGTCAGTAGCCTGCATATTGGAGCACATGCGTTCACTCTTGTATATGTTTTTGCAACAATGTTCAAGTGAGGGTGTTTTCTCAGAAAGCTGCTCCAGAGAAGAGTTCATGTGCGACGGCGGCCGCTGCCTGCTGCCCGTGTCTGTGTGCGACGGTCACCCAAACTGCCACGACCAGATGGACGAGGCAAACTGCAGCCACAAGCACAAGGGTGAGAGTCCACAGATGGAACTAAAACAGAAACAGGAATGGTCAAAGGGCACAATTCAACTCACTTTTATTTATATAACAGCAGATCACAACACCTGTCACCTCTGGCTGCTTTATATTGGAAGGTAAAGACCCTACAGCAACACGGAGAAAATCCCAACAATCAGACGAACCCCTACGAGTAAACACTTGATGACAGTGGGAAGGAAAAACTCCCTTTTAACAGGAAGAAAGCTCCAGCAGAACCACAACTAAGGGGGGATTCATGGTCACCTGATCAATCCATAACTATAAGATTTAAAAAAAGGAAAGTGTTAAGCCTAATCTAAAAGTAGAGAGGGTGTCTGTCTCCCAAATCCAAACTGGGAGCTGGTTCCATTGAAGAGAAAGAAAGCTGAAGGCTCTGCCTCCTTTTCTGCTTTTTAAATACTCTAGAAACCACAAGTACACCACCAGTCTGAGAGCAAAGTGCCGTATTGGTTTGATATGGTGCTATGAGCTCTTAAAGAAAACATGGGGCCTGATTATTCAAGACCTTGTATGTGTGGAGAAGGATTTAATTCAATTCTGTGATTAACAGGGAGCCACTGAAGAGATGCTTTTCTTTTTCACAGAATGCGGTGGGCAGAAGATTGGGCCTTATGGTTACCTGGCAAGTCCAAACCACCCCGGGCCTTACCCTCACCAGCAGGTTACATTCTAAACCATTCAAACTGAAAAATAATCCTAATAGTAATTGAAAACACAAAATTATAAAGATTCAGAAGTACTTCCACATGCATAACACATTCTCAGTCCGACAGCCACTAATTTCGTGTTTTCCAGTTGTGTATATGGCATATATCTGTTGAGGAGGGTCACGTGATCACCCTGAGCTTCAGAAACTTCAGCCTGGAGACTCAGGATGTGTGCGAGTTTGACTATGTGGAGGTGCATGACAGCGTCAGCACCGGAGCTGGAAGAGTCCTCGGAAGGTGAGAAGTGCCACAGTCTTTTATTCTGGGCATGTTGGATTTTTAATTTTCCCGTAGCGTCACTGATCCTCTGCATGTTCTTTAATCATATACGCTGAGGGTAACTAAGGACAAACACGTTTGCCTTTATGCAAGTTAAACAACCAGTTTTCTGGAGTAGCTTTTGTGTCTCTTTTCCCTTTATGCCAGGTTTTGTGGTACCACCTTCCCCCCAGAGCTGACCTCCTCTGGCCCTCACATGACAGTGGTGTTTGTGGCTGATGAGGGAGTGGCCGACAGCGGCTTCAATGCGACATACCAGGCTGTGTCCGTGCTGGGCAGTGAGTTTTCATACTTTAGATACACTTTAATATTACAACTTTTTTTTGCATTAGCTTTCTATAACCCTCTTCTACGTCCTTTTATTTTTAAAGGGACATGCGGCCCCAGGCAGTTTGCCTGCAGCACAGGGGAGTGTGTTCAGCAGCAGTGGCTGTGCGACGGCTGGAACGACTGCCCCGATGGTGCGGATGAACAGGGCTGTGGCAACTCCACCTATCCTCCCTTCAGTGAGTCTGGTTTATCTCTGACCTCAATCACAGCCAGTTTTTGTTTCCACTGCCAATGAAAAGAAGCAGCAGGAAGAAACTTAAGTGTTGAAATAACAGGAATTGCCGATGGCTTCATATTCTGAGAAAACTGCAAAATAGAAATGTTACCACTTTTCACCTCTATGTCGACATGGTTTTGTGGTTTCTATTTTTTAAGTGTTTCTCTGAATGAATAATTTCCTCTCATGAAAGCAGCCTCGTCTTGTGAGCACATTGAAGTAGAGATGTGTCGGGGCCTCAGCTACAACTTCACCTCATTCCCCAACATCTGGCTGTCCATTGCTGACCAGAGAGAAGCTGCCACCCTCCTGGGACAGTATCGGGTAAAAGTCACATCAAAAATTATCCACCACCAAAGCTTCATCAGACATCTGGAGCTGGCAACTGTTTCATACCAGACATCAAACCATCCTCCCTCCCCTCCTTTTGCCATCCAGGTGCTGATGGAGCTGGCGTGCTTCGAGCCTCTGCAGAGGCTGGTTTGTGGGATGTTTCTGCCCCAGTGTAGTCCTCAGGGCGGCGTCCTCCAACCCTGCCGCTCAGTCTGCTCCTCGGCCGAGCAGCAATGCAGCCAGGCCCTGGATCTCTTTTCCTTCAGCTGGCCCTTCAACTGCCACCTTCTCCCAGACTCACAGGACCCCTTGGAGTGCTCACTGCCTTGAAGCTGGGACAGTCCAGTTACCTTTGCGATCATATCAGGCCCAGGCAGGAAATACCTGAGCGTTCGAGGACCTTACTTGCCTTAGTGGAAACAAAGGTTTACAGTTTTAAACAGTTTGTAATACATGTGCTCAGTATATATGAGACCAGATGCAGTTTAAAAGTAGACAGCTAAGTAAAATGAAAGCTTTCAATCCCCGACGGGAATCAGATTGTTTTACTGTAAATTGCCATATTTATTTAATGCTTTGATGTCACTCTTGTAAATTAAATAAACCATGCAGAGAAAATATGTTTAAAACAAACTTTATTGCATTGTTCTTCAACACACCACATCACTCCTAAATACTCGGATTACTTCAGTCGATCTAATGTTAGCTAACACAGGAAACGGCCTGTCACAGCGGTACTTTGCTGCCCTGACAAACATTTAACAATTCACAGTCACGTGACATAATTGTTCTGAGAAAGCAACTCACTGATTTTATTTCAGCTCAGGTGGTAACTTTTAATATAGAAATAATTAAAAGAATTTCAAGACTTACTTAAAAACTTAAAAGGTTCAAATAAGAATCACTCGGTGTAGAATTATAACGTTGACTCAGCAGGTTCACGTTCTTACTTAGAAAAGCTTCCAACACCTGCCTTTCATGTTTAAACACTCATACAAATTTAAGGCTCAGAAAGTGCACTAGCAGAAAGAGCTTCTTCCTCGCTCTAATTAATTCAAGAGAGGAATTTACCTTCCAAAACAAAAGTGGCTTTGCTCAGATTTACTTGGTGCAAAGCTTGTATTTGTCAGAATAATCCTTCAGTTGTTCAGTTCAGTTGTTGTGCGCTATTATGGAGGGACAATGAGTTTCAGGGTATGGTCTAGGGCAACAGCAGTCAGGCCCCACACTCGATGTTTACCATTCCTAAACACCGGAAGAGTGTATCCGTATTTGTCACCGGTGCGGAAGTGTGTGTAGCCTCGGTTTTCGGGGTTACACAAGTGAGACAAGGACAGGGTGAAGATCTCATCCACCTGGAAGAGGGAAACAGACAAACTGTATGCCTCTCAAACGTTTGGCATTTTTATTCGATTCAGTTTAAGAAATTATATTTTAAAAAACTGTCTGGCTCCTTGGAAGCAATGAGGAGTTGCTCAAGACTTCTGCACAGTACTATATACTAGGGTCAAGAATAACATGAGACTAGTCAACTCTAATCTCACCCTGTTCTTTTCAAACAGACAGAAAATGGCAGATGACCGTACCTCCCCAGGGTTTGGTTTGAAGTTCAGCTCCTCTAGAGGACCGAGGTTAGCCAGCACAGGAGCAATAACCATCCCCGACTGGACCGAAACATATGAAACAACAGCACAGATTTTTAATTCAAAATTTACCTCAGATATTCACATTTTTTGAAGGTTTTTACAGAAATTCCTGCTCATTTCTATTTTATCTACTTGCATAAGGAATATTTGGGTATTTGGGGCAGATGGTCAGACCAAATAATCAACACAGAGCTCTTACAATGTCACATAATCATTTGTCACCATTATTTATCAACCAAACAATGAATTTACAAAAAGAAAAGTGACTTTTAAGTGCTTATTTAGGGTAATATAAATCCGGTATGATTTTGTCAATTATTTTTTTAATATGCATTTCTACTTGAAATTTCTACCAGCACAGCTCCACTCACCACATCTCTTAGTGGCTTCAGGACGCCCCACACCTTTTCTATTCCCACATTTACACCCAGCTCCTCCCTGGCTTCCCGCAATGCTGTGGCCACCACATCGCTGTCTGAAGGATCGCTCTTTCCTCCAGCAAAGCTAGACAAAAATAAAAAGGCAGGACACATAAAGTACTCCAATAAGTAAGATTTAAGACATAGCCTGCTTCTAATCTACCACTAACCTGACATCTCCTTTGTGCCTGCCCTTCAGAGTGCTGGACCGCAGAGTGAAGAGAAAAGCAGGCTCCCCATCAAGAGAGCAGAGGGAGACCAGGACAGATGCCCATCTCTGATTTCCTTCTTTCCTCCCCTTCTGCAACTCGTAGAGCTTCAAGTTAGGCCCCAAGTGCTGTCGACATCTGTTTTCATTCCCTGGGGATAAGCAATCTCTCCAGGTATCCGACACGCACGTGGCCGCCTGATGAGTAGCTATGGTTTGGTGGAAACTGAGGCTAGGGAGTTGTGGTTTAGTGTGCTTGTTCTCTAAAGTCCAGGGAATATGTGCTGACAAGCTGATAGGTCTAACAAAGTCCGGTCCATGAGTTAAATGGCTTTGAAGAAGGCTACACTGAGTCTTACTGATGTGGCTAAAAGAAGGCAGGCGAAAGTCCCAAGGTTTTCTCCAGCGCTGAAGGCAGGTTATTTTGACTAAACAGCTCCAGTAAGTGCGCATAGGATCACACACTTGTTTGGTTTTTGTAGAGGCAGAATGGTGTTGGTGGTTTAATAAAATGGCTTTGGATAGAAGGTTTTCAAACCGTGTCTGTCTCAGCTTATAATTGAAGCTACAAGAAGATAGTGGTGCTGAACTATAAACAGTCTCTGTGGATGGTCCATCCTTGTGGGTGCCTGTTCCACTTATTTCTTTGTGTCTCCTTCCTTTCCCGTGACTTGCTCCCTGCCATCCAGCACATGTGATCTCGGAAAAACCACAGAGATGAGAGTCTCTTAACAGCTGTAATGATCTTTTGGGGCAAGACCAAATCAGAATCCGAGAACTTGCCAACATCCTATAAAAGGAAACAAAACATACAGATATGATCATAAATGTATTAGTCAATTAGTTGTGTTCATCAGCTAGTTAAACCAACTTGAAAGAGGTGAAAGATGAACCAAAATCTGCTCGTCTCTGCCAACAGGGGAGGTGAGGGATTAGATAACATGGGTAAACAGGGCTGAAGATGCCCTGGCTTAACCGAGATCAGAGGCTCGCCCAAACCTACAGTAATACTGGTCACTGTGCTCTCACTGTCATATCTCGGTGTTACGTTTAACTGGTGTTCAAAGCTGTTAAGACACAGAAATGTATTTCATATTAGCTTCGAATACGGAGTTCACGTTTGGCTCAAGTTTCTCCCAAACTTTGGTTGTTAGCTGTAGCAAGCTAGCTAGCTGTATTCATTTGTTAGCTGTGATGGCGATATATATATATATATGACATTGCCAATGTTCAGACTTCCCCATCACCAACTAAACCCATAAAAAGCAGGCTTTGTAGGTGAGAAAATCTTCAGTGTCTTCAAAACGAGTAAGGAGTGCACGCAGGCTAACTGACCGAGCGATCAAAACAAAAACCAAACAGCTGAAGTAGCTCATACCCCAAAGCTAACACTTACATTTGGATTATGACAAAGCCCCAACGTGTTTCACAGTATGTCGGAAAACACACCAAGGTGCAAAATATGACAGTAAAACGTCATTTTAACACAGAAAAGGCTCACCTTGAAAGTTGAATCAGCAGCGGCTAGGCGGCTGCCAGCAGTCGGCAAGCTTCACTCGCGTCAGTGTTGCCCTCACTACGCCGTGATGACGCCAAACTTATTGCACAACATTCAAGCTTAGCCTGTTGTGTTTTCTTTGTTTCACCCCCAAATTAGACGGGGAGGTTTGGTTTTAAGGCGTTTACGTTGTTTAGTGATTACATCACGTGGAAAACATCAAATGATGTCAGTTTATCTAACAGGGTTTTTTTTTCATACCCAGTCTTTCTCGTTTGGACTGTGTAGGCCCGCTTCCTTTACAGAGGAGACTAAAACAGGCGCTCCTTACACTTTTTTGTCTATGAGCAGACTGCCTGGCAAGAATGAATGTGACATGATGATTAAACTTAATTAATTCGTTTGAGTAGCAAAAATCAACGGCAACATTCATTTTTCCATTAGGAGGCTCCAACAAACTATTGAAACCCATGATGTCAGATGATGTCAGATGGATAGACTCCTCACTCCACCTGTTTAACCAGCCCCACCCTGAGCCATTTCTTCAAGTTTTAAGCAGCAGGTGATTCATATGAACTGGCATTTTAGCCTCGTCATTTGTTGGGCGTCATTGCTTTAATTTCTCTGACCTGCTTGCTTTAGTATCAGTTCTCTAACTTCACACAGGGAACTTTGTGATCCATACAAAGAAAGTTCAAGCTCATCTCCTCCCAACAAGCATGGCCTCAGGTTGGACTGAAGAGGAAAGCTTTGCCTGTCCAGTATGTCTGGAAACCCTGAAGGATCCAGCCACTCTACCCTGCGGACACTCATACTGCTTGGCTTGTATTCAGAGCCACTGGGACAAGGGGGACAGCAAAGGTGAGTACACCTGCCCCCAGTGTAGGCAGGTGTTCAACCCTCGGCCCTCGCTGGCCAGGAGCACCCTGCTAGCAGAGGCTATGGAGAAGCTGAGGACCAACAGCCTGAAGCAGCACTCCTTCACAGCTCCTTCCCCCGGCCCACCATCCATGCCGATCTATTTGGAGGTCCTGCCAGATACAGTGCAACGAAAGGGCAGCGTGTACCCACAGCTTCCCTCTGTGGAGCCCAAACCCTGCCACCAACACGGCCGACCCCTGGACCTGTTTTGCCATGACGACAGGGAGAGTGTGTGTGAGGTGTGTTGCCAGCATGGACACAGGGGACACCGTGTGGTCAAACCGAAAGAGGAGAGAAAAGAAAGACAGGTGTGTAATTGGAAGTGATTATTTCAGGGTGATATTTTCACTCTGCTTTTTTTTTTGTTTATTTGTTTTTTGGGTCTTTAAAAAACTTTTAAAATTAAAGTAAATTGCTGGTAAAAGAAATAGATTACAAATGCAGTGTTTCCAAGTGTAACTAAAACATTTCTTAAGCTAATCTTGAAGTACTTGAAAAACAAGTCTTAAGTGCGCCTTACTGATGTTCTGGTGATTCCCAGCAAAACAACGTAACAATATCACAAATAGCCTGTACAGTCTCAAGTACAGTCATTATTGCCTCACGATGTATGTGTGCATGTGTTTGTGTATAGAAAGAGCTTGTTCAGATGCAGGCAGAGGTACAGAGGAGGCTCCAGGAGACTGACAGGAAGATTAAGGAGCTCCCACATTTTGCACGTCAACACAAGGCATGTAGTAAACCTTATTAATTCATGCCGTCCTTGTTTACTTTGACACCACTATTTCATATTTTAAAATATGTCCTCCTCTTGCTTCTCTACACTGCCAGGCCTTGGTCCAGGCTCTAGAGAAGGAGAGCACAGATTTATTCATGGAGCTAGCCAAGAACGTGAATCTAACAGGCACCCAGGTCAGCGAGCTCCTCTCTACCCACGAGGCCTCTTTAGGCAGTCAGACTGAGGGGCAGCTCAACAGACTGGAGCAGCAGGTTGCACAGCTCAACTGGAAGAGTGAAGAGCTGAGCAGACTGGCTGACATGCAGGACGATGTCTGTTTCTTGAAGGTAATGAGTGGGAAGCGGAGTGCACATATTTCAGTGCTAAACCAGATCTGTAGTCTCTTACTGTGGAATTTGTGGTATTTGTTCTCAAGAACTTCCTCCTCATGGAGCCGCTGGTTCAGACTGATGCGACAGTGATTGGGCAGGAGGAAACCATGGTGGCGTCAGTCCGCTCAGTCATGAAAGAACTGCAGGAGTCAGTTCAGGATCTGTGCAAAGGCAGCCTGGAAAAAATCATCACAATAGGTCAGCTCTTCTCTTCTAGTCTCTTCTCTTCTTTTCTCTTCTCTTAATAACAAAAGGTCCAAACTTTCCTTTTGCAGTGAATAACCCCTTGGCTTTGACTACCAATGGACCGGAAGCAGCAGGCCCACTACCAGCGGGCCCAGTACCAGCGGGCCCACTACCAACAGGCCCAGTACCAGCAGGCCTGTTACCTGAAGGCCCACTGCCAGCTCAGGTTCCTGCCCAAAGTACAGGTACAGTAAATACCAGTCCAATAAAAGCACAAATGAACTTTGTTTTGACTATTAGCTTTTGATTTGGGAAAGGACACCTTTTTACATGTAAACCTTTTTCTTCTGTAGTGTATGAAATGAAAACAGACTCTCCACCCTTGCCACCTTTGCGACCTCAAGGTAAAATAAACACACATAGAATATACTTTAATGTGGGATTTGAAAAACCACTGAGTTCATATTTTACTCTTGTTTTTATTTTTTTCCCCTCAGGGCCTCTGCCTTCAAGGTCTGGTGGTTCTGCTTACATTCAAGGTAATGCCTGAAAAAGGTTTCTCTAATGCTGACTGTCATAGAGTTTAGATATGCTTTAGTTTAACTGTTCTGTTTGTTGCTTCTCTCTGTGAATAAAGCTTCAGCCCCACCTCCACCCTTGCCTGCTCCTCATCGTCAAGGTAAAA
Organism: Oreochromis aureus; assembly: GCF_013358895.1. Lineage (NCBI taxonomy): Eukaryota > Metazoa > Chordata > Actinopteri > Cichliformes > Cichlidae > Oreochromis > Oreochromis aureus. The sequence goes on along the minus strand of NC_052955.1, from coordinate 31,923,763 downwards.
GCATAAACATTATCATTGAAGATATCCACGTCAGGCAATTATCCTGTCTTGTAGGAGATAAAAGCTGGCTGTGGACAGCTTTGCCCAGCTGACCTTTCACAGATACCTCTTAGAGTAGCAGACCAACCTCAGAGAAGGCTGATCTTGGGGTTAAATGTTACTTTTCCTTTTTACAATGGTGTATTTTTTTTCTGTCTTAACAGCTTCTGTATCATCAGTGGGATTTATGAATCCAGAACCAAAAACTCGAGATGAACTCATAAAATGTAAGTTTTTTGTACTCCAGAATACAGACCCCATTATCAAAGCCTTCGTTTGTTCCAGAGTCTTAGCTAAAACGACAAATCCTCTTTCTTTAGTTCGTTTCGAACCAACCATGGACCCCAACACAGTGTATCGCCACGTGCTGCTGTCAGATGGCAATCGTAAGGCAACAATGCGGGCTGAGAACCTGAACCCACCAGACCATCCTGATCGATTCCAGTTCTGGAGACAGGTTCTCTGCAAAGAGCCGCTGGGAGGGAGCCCTTATTACTGGGAGGTGGAGTGGACTGGCCAGAAGGTGCTTAGATATAATTAAAAAATATATATGTATATATGTGGTTTCAACTGTAACCGGGTGAGTCGTAGAATTAGTTAACATGCTTTGTTTGCCCAGTCAATGCTAAGTGATGGTCATGAAAGAACTCTGATGCCATAAAAGTCTTCAGACCTAAAAGCAAAATAGAAGTCTCAGAATAATAAGTCTGACCTAAAGAAGGCTTAAATCAATATTCTATGTCTTACCATTGTTTTTAGGATAGGTTTTGGCTATAAAACATTTTTAGTTTTATATATTTTAATTAATATAAATGTTTTTGAGGATTTAATTCATGCAGCCAGCATTTGTCTACACAGGTAGTCTGGTAAGAGAGGGAATTGCCCTTTGTGTTCAGTTTTAATTGGCTAATGAAATCCCTATATACAGAAATTTCAAAGGAAACCAATCATTTCAATTACTTTCTGCCTGGAAAGTAATTCATGTTCTCACACAGTGCACAGAGTTGCATCGTAGTTTATGCCAAGTCATACTGTTTTAGAGTACCAGAGAGGCCCTAAGGACAGCAGTGCCATAAATGCAAAAACTACTGACATTTCTATTAGCCACGGCTGCGCTCGTTAAGAGACGGAATCTGTTCAACATACATATTTGTCTATCCATTGTTGGTGTGCTGCTTTTATTTTATACAGCACATAGGTTATTTTAAAAAAGATCCGCATGACCTCCAGTTCTGAAAACCTGTTTAATGCACTTGTGCATTAAACAGGTTTTCTTTTAATAGCCAACAGGGGGCGACTCTTCTTATTGCAAAAGAAAAAATAATGTATGAAAACTTGATCCTACTTTATAATTTATTTATGACCTTAATACATACATTCCTAGTCATCTTATGGTCTCAATTTCTAGTTTAAAGTTTTGTTTCTGTTTTTTTAATATAGCAAAATTTTAACTTCTGATCTCATCTAGGTTTCAGGGTTTGATCACCTTGTGAGTGATTAGTTGCTACCATATGAGTGTGGAATGAAGTCATAAACTTTAAATTTGTCAATGCTTTTATTACATTTTTTTGAAAGTGATTAGCAAACGACTCTTACATTTGTGCCCCTCACTGAATTTCGTTTCCTCAATCCCATCATGCAGGTCACCATCGCAGTTTCCTACAAAGAGATAGAACGCAAGAGTAATGATGACAAGAGCCGTTTGGGCCACAATGAGCTGTCTTGGAGTCTGTACTGGTCTGGGAGCGGATTTTCCTTTTGGCACAATAACCAGGAAAAACTGCTGGGTGCACCAAAGGCCAGACGGATCGGCATCTACCTGGACCAGCATGCAGGGATTCTGGCCTTTTACAGCATCACCAAAAACCAGGCTAACCTCATCCACAGACACCAGCAGCAGTTCAGTGGCCCTCTGTTCCCAGGATTCAGATTCTGGGCAGGAGTAGGTGCTACAGTGACTATTTGCCAATTAGACTGATGTGCACAAGAGTAATTATCTGATGTTTTTGATTAAACATGCTTATCTGGCTGCAAGAATGTAACAGCTTAAGAGTTTAAAAAGGATGTTAAGGATGTCTTCTTGCTCTGGAGAGAACTAGTTCAGTAAGTTCTTGTTTACATAATGATTTCACACCAACCATGATTCATATAATATAAATTAATTTAAATATGTCTATGTAAGTAAATAAAAGATTAATAAACTTGCAACACATGCCTCTGTGATCTGTTTTAGCATTTTTAATGAGTATTCAGATTATGTGTGTTGTGTCAGCTTGGTCTGTTGACTGACTGTATCTTATAGCGCATTGGGTTTATTTCTTCCTTCTTATGTGACCAAACACATAACAAATATAATGCTGATCTTCTCTATATCTCACTGACCTTTATACCTAGAGTTTCCCCTCCATTCTGCATTTATAATATATTTATTTAGATCTTTCTCCACACACAGATATGATGAGTGGAAAAGTCCAGATTTGTGTTTGGTCAGTTGAGGTTTAACCCTGGTTCTTCCTTACTGACTTGTTACTCTTCCGAAAGAAACTCTTGTGTCAGTCTTTTCTCTCTCAGTGCAGATATTCAAAAATTATCTTGCTTTGCACTAGTTGGTAATCAAACACTATTCACAGGAGAACAAGGAAGATCTAATTTTACATGTTTTGGCAACAGCTTGTTGCAGCCCTGCCCTGATTGAAAAAGTTGCACACACTAAATAGATACAACAAATCCCACCCTTCTAAGATAACAACATATGCTTTAAAATTGCAATGTTCCCATATATGAAAATATACTACAGTATTATTGGTTAAACCTGGTGACACTTGTGTTGTAATGGTTAATATGATCACAAAAGTATATTCTGTGCAAAATGACTAAGAATTGCACGCACTTGTGAACACAAAGTAAAAACACTCACCTTTTTTGTCTCAGAGGAGAGGTGATACCTGACCTACAATGACAACAAAGACCTGGGAGGTGCACATGTTGGCGTGCTGTTAGCATGATCATCTGAGGTGAGACTAGATATGGTTAGAAAAAAGGTGCAACTTTAGGAAACGCACCTGCTGTGTCGAGGTAAATGTTTTCACAACAGACAATAATTTTTTTTTTTAAATTTGAGTTCCATATTTTCGACTTCTTTGCCAGCTGTCATTTTGATCTGAATTTAGACACAGAAAATGATACAAATAATACTGCCTAAGGGAAGCATGTATAATGTAAACAGAACTGGTCCTAGTGCAGAACCAGAAGCTGTAAGTTGATTTAGTGGTTGATATTTATCAGTCATGATGGATGGATATCTTGAAAAGTATTCAATAAAACAAAGCAGAGGTCTTTCATTTTATGTGCTTTCTTCTCTCTTGTTTCAGGCTAAAATTGCAAATATTCTCAAATATTTTGCTTTTTAAACTAATGCTGCCTCCAGCAACATCATTTGAGCCACTGAGTTGTACTCTGAGAGTGGAGCGTGCAAATGGCCGCTAACTTCTTTAGAGTTTCTTTTCTTTTTTGAACTTTTGGTTTGGTTTATTTAGCTGAGACTCACATAGCTGGAAACTGCTGCAAGTTGAACCAAGGTCAAGCTGCACGAAGGACATTTTTTTGATTTGCATTACTTTTTCTTTGGATTAAATCCCACACAAGCTAGGTTAGTCTGGATTCAAGCCAGCACTCTCTTCCTGTGGAGTACTAGTTTTTGTGCATAAGCAAGTACAGTAGTTTTATTATTCTTAGATTCATCACAGGTCAAAGAAAGCCCAAGGAAGTCTGCAGGTGACACATGAAAAAGCAGTAGAGCAGACAAGTAAAACTAATCTGCCAAAAGTAAGGGGAAAGTGAACCGTAAGTCACTGTAATGTGCTAATGCACATGATCATTATAGAGAAGAGCACTGAATTTTAAATACAGTGATTCAGATCTGGAGGTAGACTGTAATTTAATGGGTTGTTTATAGTTTAAATGAGTGTTTTCATACAACATTCAGCTGTTGTAAATACTAATGAGTAATTATCCAAAGCTTTCATTTCAGCATTGAAAGCAATACCCCTGTTTGCTCAGTATAAATCTATTAGAGATTAACAGAAAAGACTTTACACATGAGACATACTGTGTTTCCACTGTATTCCCACTTGTGTGCCTCTATACAGATTTCTACTGGGCATTAAGCAGGTACGCAGTGACCACTGGCCACCCAATCAGCTCGTACAGGTTCTGTGTTGAGTCACACGGGGCTTACACGTGTCTTCATTTTTCTGCCAACAAAATCTCCACATGGAGCCCTCCTTGATAAATAGGCTATTTTTCAGCAAAGAAAGCAAAAGATTGTTTTTATTTTGTCTATCACTTGCATAGACCTCTTCAAACATAATTAAACATATTTCCCTCTTTTTCAGTCTTTCTACTAAGCTAATTTACCATACAGCCACACAGTCATGACAATGGTATCAATCATACTGTGATTCTAATGCGACCTAGTACACAGTCCACAAAAATATAATTATTCCTATAATTCAACAGCTTATAGTGGTGCAGCACTCTAATATTGATCTGCCCAAAAAAATTGGTCTGGACTTAAATAGTTCATCAGCATAAGGTCCATTTTTGGTTTATGTGAATGAATGAATGTCTTTTAGTTGTACTTTACCTATAAGGTTAATTAGAAAGTGATAGCATACTAACATGGTAAGATGGTGTACATGATTAATAAAATGTTTGATCATAAATATGTTAGCATTGGCATTAGGATTTACCTCAAAGCATGGCTGTTTTCTACCTGGCTCTAACAACATGCAGGTGAGCTTCCTTGTAGGACTACTGGCAGTCAGAGGGTCGTGCTGTTCTCAGCAGTAGCTAAATAAAATAAATCTTGCTTACAATCAGCACAGTTTTTTCTTCCAAAAAGGCAGGTTTGTTGTTTGTTTTTTGTTTTTAACTCAATCATGAACATGGAGAGTGCAAAAACAATGTTTAGTAATCTGACTAGAAAAAAAACTATTTCAGCTGAGCATCTCTACGATGAACACAAGCAGAAATGAAAAATTGCTCATAGCAAAGATATGTGTGTAACATCAAACAAGGCGCCCTGGAGCAGCACACATAAGCTGTCTGTCAACGTGTGAATTTGAGAAAATGAGAGCCTCTAGTGATGAAAAAAGAGATTCATCTTGAGCTATAAAGTCACAGAGGGAAAGGGGATGAACAGCAAAGAAAAAGGAGAGAGGAGGAGTCGTGTGTAAAGAGGTTACAAGGGAGGGGCTTTTAGTAAACTATATATCCATTACTTTTGTGTCATGATCAGTCAGTACAACTTCCACCCTTCAGAAGCATCATCATTCCCCATATATCGGCATCAACATGAGAGGTGAGATTAGATAGACGTCATATCTACATTGGCATAACCTTTAGGAGGAAGATTTTTTAATTGCAAAGAACATTAATGGATTTAGCTCAGGTTCAAAATATTCAGATTCTAGCAGGCAAGAAATTCAAAAAAATGTGACAAAAGTATAAAATGACTAAAGACTGCATTTTAGAATTTTAAATTTAGGAAACTAAACCATGTGAAAATGAAAAGGTATACTGGAAGAATTTTTAAATTTTGGGATGTTGAATGTCTTCAATTAAGCTTGTCAATGCCACAAATTAAAAAAGAAAAAGGTTAGAAAATAGTAGTGGTTTAGAGTCAGTTCACTATTTCAGAATAGCAAAGACGTCTGATGCCCTTTTTTTTCCTCCAGCAATTGTATTGCTGTGTCTGCTGCATGCAGCTTTTGGTCAGGGCAACATTTTTTCCTGGATCGGACCTTCGGAGAGTCTACCGCAACAAGCCCCCGTTCAAAGCCAAGGTGAGAGGCTGTTAAATAAAAAAGTCTGCATTTATGTCATAATATAGCTCTGCATGTTTTTACCTAACAACCTACTCATCTGTGTGTGTATGCAGTGTGTGTTACTGACCAGGCGTCGTGTGGCTGCTGTCTAATGCAGAAACAAATAGGCAGGTTGGAGAAGTTCTTTAACATGAGCATTAATGCACTGAAGGATGAGCTCATGAGCTCCAAAATGATCCTCAACAATATGAGAGGTGAGTGACATCAAGTGGCCCATAAACTAGAAGTCGAAGCTGATAGATTTCTCTTTTCGCTAAGCTATTTCTTCTCTGCATTTCCAGGAAGCCGCAGCGCCTTCTCCGTTGCTCTAAACAACAACTCAGCCATGGCCTTCTATGGCCCCTTCTCCAGTGACAGCATAATCAAGTACAAACATGTCTTTATCAACTTGGGAGACGGCTACAATGTGGAGACTGGCGTCTTCACCGTGCCCCGCTCCGGCGTCTACAGCCTCTCCGTCACGATTTACAGCTCTGCTCGCGTAACCCTGAGCAACTGCGTCACTCTGCAGGTTAACAGCGAAAATGTGGCTGAAGCCATTGAAAGAAATGGTCAGGACCTTGAAGACAGCACCAGTGTTGTCGTGGCTGTGCAGCTGAACGCCAGGGACCGGCTGTCTGTCAAGCTGCTCCAAGGATGCTCCTTAAGCGATGACATCAACCACTACAACACTTTCACTGGTTTTCTGCTTTATGCTTCTGATTAAGTTGGCAAAGTGTAGCCACTGTGTGCTTTGTACCAACTTTTGCTTTATACTGACAAAATGTAAGCCTGCTAGATGTAATTTTTCTATGGTGACATCAGTGACTTGTAGCCCCAAGATTTCACACGCATCATTTTGTTCTTTCTGAGATTTTGTGTCATTATGCTGAAGAAAAGTTTCTTAAACACTCTTGTCTGGATTTACCCTTGAATTAATACGGCTGTATCTTTTTTTGCTATTAGACTGTTGAAGTGTCTTGGCTATAACAGTTTTGATTTTTATTTAGTTATAAATGTCATATGACTTGTCTGTGAAATCTGTCAAGCCTACAGAAATAATGAAATAAATCAGATCTTTAAACACACAGTTGCCTTTGTTATAATTTTTGATCCATTCTTTAACAAATAAAGCAAAGTTCTAACGGTGATAATACCACAGTGTGCTGTTCACAATTTGAGTGGAAAATGGAGGATATATAATCATTATCTTCTTTCCACACCAATGAAATTTCCAATAAGTCCTGTGATGGCCTAGCAACCAGCGCAGGGTGTAATCCACCTCTTGCCCATATCAAATGATACTTATGTACTGGCTTACTACTCCTCAAGTTGAGCAGTCAGAGCGTTTTCTACTACGTATCATTCACCATATATATGTATGTATATGTATGTATATATATATATATGTATACATATATCTATCTATCTATCTACACACATATATATATATATAAACAAACTGCACTTTTATTTTCGTACTCTTTGTCTAACATTCACGCACACACTCTAATAGTTGCATCAAGGGTTACGTTGGGGGTCTGTGTGTTTGCCCAAGGATGCCTTGGAGGACCAAGAACTGATCCAATTAGTAGAAAACTCACTTGAGTCAACCCTCTATCTTAAATTTGATAGGCTGGATGGTGGCGTGGTGGTTAGCACTGCTGCTAACTCACACCAAGAAGGTCTTGAGTTCAATTGCACCACTTTCTGTTTGGAGTTTTCATGTTCTCCCCATGTTTGCGTGGGTTCTCCCCCAGGTCCTCTGGCTTCCTCCCACAGTCCAAAGCCATGCACATAATGGGGATAGGTTAACTGGAAAGTCTAAATTGCCCATAGGTGTGAATGTGAGTGCTAATGGTTGTCTTTGTCTATGTGTTAGCCCTGTGACAGACTGGCGACCTGTCCAGGGTGTACCCTTCCTCTCGCCCTATGACAGCTACTATGGGCGCCCCCCGCGACCCTGAAAAGGATAAGCGGAAGCGGATGGATGACTAAAGCAAGATTTAATCATGTCCTAAATTGCAACAAAGAGTGCAGTATTACAATATATTATTGGTGTATGTAATTCTGAATACATTCTGTAGCTAATTAAGATGCTGTTTATACAATGTAACAAATCATGTGAAACTACGAGTACTGGCAGCTTCATTTGTCACCAGGAAACTTTCATTTCACTCTAATCTACACAGATTATTTCCTAATGTAAAAATGATCACAGCACTACACTGTATAAAATACAAGCTGGCAGTATAACACCGCAGTTTAGAACGTTACTTAAGTCTTCCTACTCTATACATATATTCTCATGTTCAGTGAGAGACTGAGATTACCAAAAAGCACCACTGAACAACACAGGAAATCATTCCTGCCTGTGGTCATCTCCCTGTACAACTCTGCCACCTAACACACTGTAAACTGCAATAGCTACACCCTTTTTGCACACGCTCTTCTTTCTTATTCAGATATTTATTAGTAACTTTTATGTATGTATATATTGTGTTATTTCTTACTTGTTGTATTGTCTGTTTTTGTTACTGTTTTTACGGGAGCACTGTAACCAACATAATTTCCCCTAGCGATCAATAAAGTATTCTGATTCTGATTCTGATGTATGTCGTGTGTATAATGCCCTTCTAACACGTTTCTGTTGGACCGAAAAATATGTCAACGTATCTATCACACTGAAAGCACAAGCATGTAAAATGACAGTGCTTTTTTTAAGGCAGGTTAGAACTGTGCATAGAAAAGTACACTAGACTATCAACCAGCACTTTACACCTTGTCTGCTAATGAGGACACACTGACACCTCTTTCCAGATGATAAATGATACCTCACCGGCATCCACAACAAAGCCTTAGAGTCAGGGTGTGTTCCTGCTTCTGTCTGATTTTTAAAGCTGAGATCAAGTGGTGATGATACAACTTTACCAGTTGCACAGGTAAAAAGGACAGGAAAAAAAAAACAAGAAGGGGTGTTGTCAAAGTTGGAAGGTGATAAGGGAGGAGCGCTGAGAAAAATATATATCCATGACTCTTGTTGAGCTCATCAGTCTCTCTTACCTTTCATCCAACTGAAGCTGCCATCATTTAGTGTCGGCATGAGAGGTAAGCCTATGTTTACACACAAAACAGGCATCTAGTAAGTAGCTCTTTCTCTTTCTTAATTGGTTTACCTATTTCATATTTTTCTCCACAGCTCTTGTACTGCTGTGTCTGCTGAATGGAGCGTTTGCTCAAAACGGATATTCCTGGAATGGACCTGTCCGGATTGCTCCAGATCCCGACCCCAACGCAGGCAGTGGTGAGAAACTGTGACTGCACAAAAAGCGTGTGCGCATATATTCTCTGCTGCAACTGTGTTAATGTGTCTTTGTGTCCAGCATGCAGCACGGATAAATTCTCCTGTGGTTGCTGCCTGATGGTGCAAGAGGTGAACAGGCTGAAGACCTACTTTAACAAGAGCTTGACTGAGCTGGAGAAGGACTTCCAAAAGACAAAAGAAAGTCTCAGGGTGGTTGAAGGTAAGTGATCGATTATAAAGGACATAACAGCAAAACCCGATTTTTGCATTGCTGACACACCATCTCCCTTTTGCATTTCCAGCCAGCCGCGTTGCCTTCTCTGTCTCTCTATTCAGCGATGAAAATTTTAAGTGTTACGGCCCCTTCAGCGAAATGAACAAGGTCGTCATCTACAAAAATGCCTTCCTTAACTTGGGCGGAGCCTACAACATGAACACTGGCATCTTCACCGTTCCCTACTCAGGCGTCTACAGCCTCGCAGTCACCATCTTCAGTGACGCGGGGTCTCCCGGCAACATGCTGGCTGCCTGTGCCAATCTGCAGGTTAACAATAAAGTGATGGCAAGAGCCAAAGAGTTTAATAACAATGACCAAGAAGATAGCGCCACTATAGTTGTGGCCATGCACCTGAAAGTTGGAGACATGGTGACTGTTACCTTAAGCAGTGGCTGCTATCTCTGTGATGAAAGCTACTACAACACCTTCAGTGGCTTTCTGCTTTATGGTACTGAATAAGTTGGAGGATGGTTGGTTTTTATTGCAAGTTTTGCTCCACTCTTTAGGTTAGCATCTGCTAGATGAAATTTTCTGTATCAGTCTACTGTTTTGGGTTTTTTTGAGAAAGTCCCGGTTTTAAATTTATCGTGCTTTGATTCAGCTTGTACAATCCGAAAGCTTAAACCAAGAAACTATAAGAGTATCTTTGTTCTGAAAAAAACATATTTTCTTGTTGCAGTAATGGCGTGTAATGTGTATATACAATCAGCACCCATGCACCTTGTAAAATTACATGAACTGTAATCAAATTTTGTTTTAACTGAAGAATTGTGTGATTGTTTGGAAAATTAAACTATTGAAATACTGACTGTACTATGCTGTTTACTTTTTAGGTATTGATATTTTCCACAGACCAACTTTATATTGAACTATATTAAGTAACACACATATATCATTTAAATTAAAAAAAAAACTTTATTTACAATCTTGGTCACAGTGAGCATGAATATGAAGCCTTATTAAACCATATTACCACTCTGGTGACAGACATAAATGACACATACAGTATCAATGAGATGAATGTCTTAACGTTTAGTAAATGGTGGATTTCAGTTCATTTTAATATACTTTATTTTATTTACCCGATAACATCAGTCAGATGCATCCGACTAACCTTTCATCAGGTACTAGATTAAACCTGATCGTATACCTGTCACCTGTTCAGGGGTTCAGAGATTTTGTACAGTGTCATATTTGCCTAGAACGATGTTCAGGTCAAGGACTTTCACCATGTTTTACATACTAAATTGTACAAGTACATGCTGACCTGAACCACAACCACAGGGACCTGGGCACCTTACAGTCACTGAGTCGGCCATGGTCTGTATACCAGTGGTCTAGAGTCATCTGGTGATTCTTAAAGGGGGACTTCAGTGCTCACATCCGTAACAATAGTGAGACCCGGAGGCGGGTCTGGAAGAAAATGACCAACCTGATGTTAACCTGATTAGTGTTCTGCCATAAGACTTCTTTGCAAACAGAAATTTGTCCATAAGGGTGTCCATACCCACTGGTGGTAAGTTGGGGAAGGATGCTGGACACTATACAAATGTATAGTGAAGGTGCACTTGGAGCGTCTGGCAGAGGCCCAGTCTGTGAGATCTTTAACACCCACCTGAGGTAGAACTTCAAAAGCAGGGAGGCTGGGGATGTTGAGTCTAAATGAAATAGGTTACACCGGAGCGGTTTGTAGCGTAGAGTGTAAAGCGGCAGGAATGAGAATTAGCACTTCCCAGTTTGAGGACATGATTCTTAGCTGAAAAGGGGTGGCATGCCTATTCCAGGTCAGGGACGAGTTGCTGCCCCAAAATGGAGAATCATAAATTGTAAATCCTAAATATTTCAGGGTCTTATTAAAAAGTCAGAGGAGAGGGGAGACTGACAGACAGATTGCGGCAACGTCTGCAGTGATGCTGCACTACTGTGTCGTGGTAAAGAGAGAGCTGGGCATAAATATGAAACTTTGATTTACTGGTTGATTTACTTCCTTATGCTCACTTATAGTCACAAGCTTTCGATGGTGACTAAAACAATGGATACAACGGTGGCTTGCCTCTTACTCAGGGTGAAGCATTCAGTCTATCGAAAGATGGTAAGTGTAGTGCTGCTACTCCTCCTCAACGAACACAGCCAGCTGAGGTGACCCACTGAAGTTTTTTGGGCATATGACAAGGATGCTTCTTGAGCGCCTCCTGGGTGAAGTGTTCTGGGCATTTGCTACTGGGAGGAGGCCTTGGGGCAAACCCAAGCCATGCTGAATAGATTATATCTGTCAAATGGCCTGGAAATGCCTCTTTGTTCCCCTGGATAAACTCAGGGAGGTGGCTGGGGAGAAGGAGGTTTGGGTTTCTCTGCTAAGGCTGCTGGTCCTGCGACCAGGTTCTTGATAAGCAGGTGGATGGATGATACCCAAGTTGAATCACAAAGACAGTCACAAAACCATTAAATAGACTGAATATCCACATCAGTCTTTGATAGCTTCATCAGTAGAAAAGTCATCAGTAGAATAGTCGTGATCAATAGAGTTTTTAAAACTTGCTAAAAAATTAGGTCAAAATGCATCTTAAGTCTAAAACTGCCCCCAGGTAGTTGTTAAGAAGTTGAATTTGCTGGGTAGTTTTTATACATTCTGTCACAATAAGTTGAATTATTCAATCTTAAAAATAAAAGAAATGAAGACTGTTTAAAGAATTAGTAGTATTTCATTATAATTATCAAACAAACAGCAGTGGGACCTTTTTTACTAGTTGTTTTACTCCAAAAGAAAGCAGTCTTTTTCTGGCTGGTATCATCATACTGAAATGAACTCGGGCACATTTTCACAACTGTATCAAACAATCTCAGTAGAAATTCAAAGCTCTGGTTTGAAATCACATCTGAGGTTATAACACTGCATGCCATTTTTGTCCCCAGGTGCTACATGAATTATCTTGAGGACGGGAGAACAGACATAAAACACCTGAGATACCCTGGCATCGAGAAGATCAGATAGGAAGAACATGAAACTATGCGATGAACCAGGTCAACTGATTTGAGACTCCGTACACACAGGTGGTGAACAAAAGACAAATATAATACATTTTTCCAGGAGTACGGACATTTTTAAACGTGGCTGTCAACACATGAAAAACCTTGTTATCAAATAGGGCCACGTCTTTTTGACAAAACACCTGGTTTCAGGTTAATAACAAACAGTAGAGGTGAATGAGGAGCTGCTGTACAGCAAACTCCTGTTAATGGGGCCAATATTTTATTTTTAAATGCATTACTTTTATGCGTGAAAAAATAGCCAACTATGATTTCAATATATACACTTTGGTACGATCACGTTACTTGTTAACTTCATGCTAAGGGTGATGTTGTATTAGGCACACACAGATTTGTCTATTTGCTGCCCCATATGATGGGGCAATTCACTCAATGACTTGAAAAAAAAATCCTAAAACTTGTTAGATATTGGCCTAATAATTTTTTTTATAGCTAACAATGGGTTAGCAATTGGGCCATTTACTGTACAAAACCTTGTCAGGTAGTCACTAGTGGCCAGCTGGTTACATAGAGGTTTGGGTGTACAGATGTCTATAAGAAAATGCCTCTTGGAACCCTTTTTCGATAAACACTCTGTAAGTGATTTTATAGACACAGTCGCTAATTTCAAGTCCTGGTGAATCAAAACTTTTATTTATTGTATAAATTGTGTTCATTATTAGAGTAGCTGGGATATATCCTCAGTCCAATCAGATCCACTGCTTATTCATCATGTCAAGTTTCAAAACACTAAGATGGTGGTGGTGAAAATGCTTAGTTCAAGGTCAATTTATAGCCTAGAGGATCTGTTTTTTTAAATTGGAAATACAACATTATCATTAGCTGGTCATGCATGCTCTGCATCCTACTACTACTCAAAGGATCTGTTAGTCTACAAAGGCTTTATGTTGGAGTGTGCAGTAAAGGGATGGTTGTTGAGAAGGAGCTCAGTAAAGAGGTAAACTAGTGTGCCTACAGCCATCTGTAAAACATGGTGGAGGCTCTGTCATGGTTTGTGGCTGCATCAGCCAGTGGTGCTGGAAATGCTGTCAAAATTGATGTAATTATGAGTACAGAAGAGCACAGTCAGATTTTTAAACCATGTAATACCATCTGGAAAGCAACTAATTGGCAACAGCTTAATTCTTCAGCACCACAATAATCCTACTCACATTGGCAATGCAGTAAAGGAATACTTGGATAACAGACAAAGAGTGGATTGGTCTCCCCAGGGCCTGGAACTCAGCATTATTGAAGCAATGTGGGATCATCTTGACAGAGAACCGAATGAAAAGAAGCCAAGATCTAAAGGTTTGAATTTTCCTTCAAGACGTCTGAAGAACTTTTCCTGAAGACTGCTTAAAGAAATTATAAGACAGATTGACTAGGTGGTCAAACCAAATATTCATTTTCAAGCTCAATAGAATTGTAAAAACTCAGATTTGCCTTATATACTGTATTTCCACTTATGTTTGCACATTTCTATAATTCAATTCATTCATTTATTTTCCAAGTATTTCACTTAAAACAACTCTGTAATGCAAAATTTCATACTCAAATGATCAAAGTTTCTAAGTGAGATAAGAAATGAAGTGTCTATATTACCAAACTACTCCCAAATAATGGCAATGATGATTTCTTATCTGCACATAGAAACATCAAGGCACATATTATAGGCCTCAACAGAATGCAATATCTTATGACAATTGTGCAGTCAGCTAACATATTCTAGGGCAACAAAAGACTCTATTAGGCCAATTTTCTGAACCAGGTTAAAGTGTTTCCACTTTGTGTTATCAAATAGGGCCACGTGAACATGAGTTTCCTTTTTTTTTTTTCTTTTATTCAAATTCTAACAAACACATTGGCCTTTGTTGAATCTATCACTGAAAATCAAGATAAAAATGATGTTGTGAACAGCCTTGTAACTTACTGGAATACTAAACAAATATTGGCCCACAACACCAGATCATAACATTGATATGAACATCTATTAACATCCATGTCTCAGCCATTGATAAACTGGGCTACTACCGCTATCTGAGTTTCTAACAATACCTAAAGAGAAGGCAATGATGGGAAAGCAATACCTCAAATCCCTTACTTCAACCACAGCATGGGAAACAGGTGACACTGTATATTGTTTTTGTTAAATCAGATAAAACTCAGCTCCATTTGTCTTCTTATCTCAGTGTTATTATATCCTCGGGGACCTGACAATTATCTACATTTTTGAGCAGCTGGCATCATTTGAACAATGGCAACCAGATACTGCTGTCCTAAAAACGAGTATTACTGTCCACACAATAAGTGCTAAAAGGTGCTGTGAGAACACTTGTTGTTCTTTTAAACTAAAGGAAAACGATCTACTGGACTGTATTACAGAGGCAATTGAGGCTGTCACCGTGGCAGGGAGTGGATGGCTAGTCCTTAGCTGTCAAATGTCTACTTGTCTGTTTGTGTGTGTGTTCATGTGAAAAGGTGGAGCTACTGTCATTCATGGGCTGGATCACCCAAAGTGTAACAATAAGAAGCTGAAACCATCCTCCACCATTGACTCTCTTAAATTCACAAGAAGCTGACACAGGCCCAGTCCTTCAGAACAAGAAGAGGACCAGAAAAACAGTAAGTTTTATGATTAAGTCCTTACATATACATTATAAAAATGTGAAACAAATACAAATGAAGAACGTTACATTGCATTCGCAGGGGGATGATATATAATTAACCTCTATTTGAAACATATAAAATTTTAAAAAAAAATACTGCTGTATGTGGGACAAAAGGGAAATTGTTTATATGCAGACATAACTAATATACATGTTATGATGATTACAGTAAGATAACCAAAATACTTAACACGCTAGCTTTCAACTACTGACTTATGGCCTTGATAAAGAGTATCACAGGTACCAGATTGATGTATATTATCAAGGTCAAATTCATTATCTCTGCTTTCTGCTACATTTCAGTTTTACCCGTTTTAATTTAGGTTAAAAAAGCAGTCCAAAAACATCGGTATGAGTTACAAAGTCAGTCATATTTTAAAGCTAATATTGAAAAAAAAAAAATGTCAGGCAGAGTTAGGTCGAACTTTTTTGAGACAATCTTGAAATTAAAATTTATTAGACATCTAAAAATTTCAAGTTACGCCTGTGTAAGTCAAAATTTTGAAATATTAATGTGAAACTTGGACTTAGCCTACAGATGACAAAAAAAGAAGAGAAAGAAATAAGAATCCATAAACAGAGGGCTAAAAAGTCCAAGTAGACATCTAGCCGACATAAACATCATGTTCATATTTCTTAGAGTTATGTTTCTGGCTCTGTAAGCTGTGTATATACTAGCTTATTGGGATTTTTCTGAGGAAAACACAAGTTTTGGTATTTTACTTGCTAGCAGCTAGCTTAATTAATAGGCAGATAACAAAGCTCAGAGCAGGAGCCAGATGCTTTTGTTTGAGCTGCATCCATTTCGTTAAAAAAAAAGGTCAAAACTAAGCCTAAACCACACTAAATGTGGCTGAAAAGTAATAGCTATGTTGTACACAATCAATTAGCAAGAAATGAATCCAGCATTTTTAAGTAACACAGCACATTCGTCCTTACCATTGTTGTTTGGTGGGACTGGCTTCAAGCATTTAACTCCTCCTTACAGCACACCTCAGAATGAAGACCGAAAACACTTGAAAATGCTTGTGTTAGCTCAGCAGTGTTTACTATCTACTATCTGTTTGCTATCTATAAGAAAGGAGTACTTGGCCTCTCTAGTCTGATATAAAACTAGATTCTGCTTTTTTTTTTTTTCTCAGATGGTTGTATTACCAGTTTTGTTCCTGTTGGGGTCACTGTTTCTCTGTGATCAAGTGCAGGCCCAGTCCGACACCATCTTAATGCTGAAACAGGCAGCACGTATGTTATCCGGCCTCATTTTGTTGACAAATGCTTATATAACATTAGTTACAACTTTAGTTTGAGAAGTCATATCTGTTTGCCTTCTTGCTGTTCCTCTGTTTTTTTCCAGTTAACTGGAAGGGAGCTCTGACTTGTGAAACATCGGACTGCAATTGCACTTTCAATCAACAGCGCGGCTGCTGCTGTGCAGCCAGTGACATGTTCCAGTTAGAAGAGGATATCTTAGAAAGGATGACCTATTTGTGGCATGACATCAGCACACTAAAAGGCAGAGTACAGTCACTCACAGGTAAACACCCTTGTTTATTAAATCCAAAGTGTTTTGAGGCCATTGACCTCTGTTGTTGAGTATTAATTCTTCCTTCTCGCTGTCAGATAAAATCAAGGTTGCCTTTAAGGCCACCATGGACCCAAGCATTGCTGTTACGATTCCTGGATCTACGGAACGTTGCTTCGGTCCATTCAATATTAATATTCCAGTTCCCTTCTCCTCTGTCCTTCTTAACAGTGGCAATGGATATAACCCGTCCTTAGGTAAGACACACACAGAAACTAAACTGCTCTGACTCCTATGAGTTTTACTCACTAACTCTACACTCTTTGTCTTTTCAGGTATCTTCACTGCCCCCTTTCCTGGTGTTTACGTCTTTTCTTTCACAACCTACTCATCTGTGGGAGAGAATGGGCGCCTCTACCATAAAGTAAACAAAGCGGATTGAAATTTCTGTAATCAGATTACACCTCACAGGTCTAGCTGGATAGCAAAAACAAAATGAGTTGTGCCTTACTTTCTTGTGCAGGTCCAGCTCATGAAGAATGGGAAGCACGGACCCAGTGTGTGGGAGAACAATCGAGAGGATACGGAGGACAGCGCCACACAGGTAAAGTGGTTGTTACAAATACAGTGATTAAATGTGAGACTGTGTCATTTTTGCACTATTTTTGAATGAAGGTGAGAAACACAATTTACCATCTGTTTTTTGTCAGGTTGTTGCACTGGAGATGCAGAGGGGCGATCAGGTTTACCTTGATCTGATGTCCGGGAGGAAACTCTGTACAAATCTTCAGTACAATGTCTTCACTGGTTACATCCTGTACCCCTACATTGCTGCCTAATACACCAACTGGAGAGCCAGGTCACTTCATCTTTCTCATTCCAGGACCTTAAATGGATTGAAATCGAAATACTAGTGTTCACCCACCAGATGTAGGTTTGTGATTTATTGTGAGGCAGGTCCCATAGTTTAAGAACCCCTGCATTAGATTTAAACAAAAAACTACAAAGATGTTTGTTGCTAACACATAATATGCCAAGTTTGTGCATAGTTAGAAGAAAATAAGAAAATCACTTCTTCACAGTTATTTCCATGATTAAGATCTAAATCTTTGTCAATAAATTATATAAAGTCTGTCTGTATAAAGATAAAGTGTGAAATTTTTTGGTTATGACATAATAAAAGTTTAGTTGACAGTGATGGCGTGTGTTTAATTTCGGAACTCGTACACACTCACATAGGCAACATCCATGAATGGAAAAAGCAGTCAGAGGTTTTTCTAAAAAATTAGGAAGGATGACAGTGGATCATAACAATGCTGCTGCTACTGCTAATGGCATCTGGCCACGACCCACCTTCAGTTAAACAAACACATGATGTAGGAGCAGATTACACACACATGCACGCACATGCTATGAGAATTTGGACATACCAGTCATTCCAATAGGAAGTTTCTGTGTAGCAGCAAGAAGCACAGGGTGGTGGGTCCATGTTGTTACTTTAAAGCTGAGATGTCAAACTCATTTTACAGCATGGACCACATACAGCCCAGTTTGAGCTTAGAAAAGGGAACTCCTCTTGCTGTCAGTCTACAGAAGTTTACCAAACTATACATTTAATTCCTGAGATATCTTAATATGAGAAAAAAAAGGTGCAGGAAGAGCATTTCTTCTCCTACACATGAAAGAAATGCTGCTGTAGTAAATCAAAGAAATCTCAACATGAGCTTTATCACAGCAAAAATCTCTTGCACAACTTCACCTACTTCCAAGAAGAGGAACAACTTTATTGACTGACCAATGTGTTTCGGCTTGTGGCCTTCATCAGGGTCATGAGCTTTATGGTAGGAAATAAATGTGTGAACGAATGTCCTCCAATTATAAAACAGAGAGTTTTTGTTAATTCACAGAAAATGGCTTAAAAGTGGAACTTTTATGTTATTTAATTGTGCATCTATTAATAGGAATGACCATGAGGGAGGTTTTTATTGGTGTGAAAAGCTGTAAACTTGTGAAAATACAGTTAATTGTTTAATATGTAGCTACTTCTCAGAGGAGTTTAACACACAAAGACTGGTAAAACACGAACAGCTAGACTCTTATTTTCATCATTTTTGTTACTCAATACAAGAAACACAACATTTTAAGTATTGCCTCTTTGCATCAGGCTGCAGTTCCATTAATCTATCAACACGTTCTCATTCCAAAACAAACACCGACACTATGTGACAAATCGTCGGTGTGTTACTTGTTCGGATTCATTTGGAATGAATCTACACATGTACATTTAATTTACTTTCTCATCATGAATCGCTTTGGAAAACACAATCTAATACGACTGAGGTTAGGGATAAGGTTATGGTTCGGGTTAAGGCTGGAATCCACGGCTGGAACGTGTGTTACTGCCGGGAGCATCATTCTATTGGATTCTATCCACTATCAGGGGCATATCACAGGGACGCAGAAGGTTACCTTTCGCGTTCCTATGTAATGCCTCGGGACGTGACAAATCATCGGTATGTTACGCTTTGGGAATGAGAACGGTCTCATTCTATTATCAAACTAAGGTCAAAGTTCATTTCTGACCACAGAAACAGAGATAACAGGCTCACTCATGGCATATTAAATTCCTGATAATGGTGAATATTTAAGCCAGACTGAACAAGCAGCTGCTCCTAATGACACACATTTTATCTAAATTGTTTGCAGACACTGAAGTGTGAGGTGTTACTGGTTTTTAGACCTTGCAATGAACACATTAACACAAGAGGATGGATCATTAATGCTAGCTAGCTTGTTTAGGAAAGTGCTAATTAGAGACACTCAAATAAAATGCTGGAATTTCTTGCACCAAAATAGTACAAGCTATGTGATACTGGATTAAAATGCTCCCCTGAATCTGTCTTTACTGTGGAAGTTTTTTCACTGTGAGTGAATACACAAAGTTTATCAAAGTTTAACGACAGAGACCACAACAATAATGGCGATAACAACAAACTTAATCAAACTGCCAGATTTTAAAAATGATATTTTAAAGATGCCAACAAAGGCAAAATGGCCAAAGTTAAAGCTTTCAATTAGGCAGATAAAAGGCCTGGAGTTGATTTGAGGTGTGGTGCTTGCATTTGGAAGATTTTGCTGTGAACCGACAGCATGCAGTCAAAGGAGCTCTCACTGTAGGTGGAACAAGCCATCCTTAAGCTGTGAAAACAGAAAAAAGGAGTGGCAAAATCTACAGTTTGGTAGATCCTGAGAAAGAAAGAAAGAAAGCACTGGTGAAGTCAGCAATGCAGAAAGACCTGGAAGTCCACTGAAGACAACATTGGTGGATGATCACAGAATCAATTCCATGGTGATGAGAAACCCCTTAACAACATGCAACCAAGTGAACAACACTCTCCAGGAGATAGGCGTATCGATAACCAAGTCTACCATAAAGAGAAGACTGCATGAAAGTAAATACAGAGGGTTCACTGCAAGGTGCAAGACACTCATAAGCCTCAAGAATACAAAGGCTAGATTGGAGTTTGCTAAAAGACATCTAAAAAAAAGCCAGCACAGTTCTGGGAAACATTCATTGGACAGATGAAATCAAGATCATCATCAGAAAGGCTCACAAACAAACAGCAACTGAAAGCCTCTCCAGTAAAAGGCTGGCAGAGCATTAAAAAGGAGGAAATCCAGCATCTGGTGATGTCCATGAGTTCAAGACTTTAGGCTGTCATTGCCAGCAAAGGATTTCCAAAGAAGCATGACAAAAGTATTGAACATTTTATCTTATTTCATTTGTCAACCTAGTAAATTAAGGCTGAAAGTCTGCATTCAGTTGCATCTGAGTATTTCATTCACTAATGTACAGAATTGTATTTGCATCTCTTTGTGGTAGCAGAGCACTTTATTTTTAGTCATTAAAGTGAGAGAAGATCCCATAACTTACTGCAGTACGGAGGAAATTGTATAAATGATATATGATCTCACTTGTAGTTCTTAGAAAGAAAAACAAAATATGCAAAACAAACCAAAAAAACGCCATCAGCCTATCTCTGATTATCACTACAAACACGTTGGAGATACCAGTGACGCTGAGTTGACTCCCTGCAGACAGCCAGAGGCTGAGTCAGGACCCCATCACTTAAAGCATGCTCAAGTCTGATAACACACAACTTTAAACCTCTATTTAAACAGGTAACGTAGAAAAAATCCCCACCCTGAAGGGTTAGGATGCAGAATTTAGCACAAGTATTTATTTTTGCTGCAGCCTAGCTTTTTACTTTGGGGTGTAGGGGGACTGACTCACTTTTGGAATCAGCTTCAAGTCGTCCTTTTAAGGAACTGGGCACTACCTACTGGGATAGCGCCAAGTACTACTGGGTCTGGGGTTTGGTACAGGGAGTATTACTCAATGAAAAGTCATTTATACAAACATATTACTAGATATGTAAAAAATACACATGAGTTGGTACATTTTCAAAGGGTGATGCCTACACTTCCATAGCACTCTTTTTTAAGAAAGATTTTTGCGCTCGAGTGTGAGCAAAAGCGAAAACCACAAGCTGCTAGCTTTGTGTTAGCATGCTGTATTTGTAGATGCATGCTAGCAGTAGCTGTCCTGTTGTCAGCAGTTGTTTCTGGCCTGGGTGCTGTTTGCAATTTTAGCTGTTTTCCTGCACATTTTTTACATTTCTATCAAGCTTTAATAATATCATTGCTAGCTTAGTAACTGTAATGTGATTACGCACAAAGCACAAAAACCACCAGTACCAACCACACAGCTATGTGTGGAAGATTTATTCCTACACCGCTGACACATGTGCAAAGAAACACATATGAGACATTGTTGTGCATTTCTTTTCTGCGTTTGATTCGTTTTCATTTTGCCATTTTACGTCGTCTTCATCTATCAAAGACTAACATACCTCATATCTCATAGTCACCCAATAAAACACACGAGGAAGCACACAGAAACATCTGGCTCTCCTTTTATTTTTACAGCTTATGGAAGCAGGATTAAAGGAGAAGATCAAAGTCATGTAACTTGAATATTAGAGTTCTAAAGATGGAAACAAATGATCATAAGAGAGATGTTTTATAACACGACAAAGTGATTGTGAGGCAGATGTTCATTACTTCTATCAGGTACGTGGACAAAACATAAAGTATGACAGCTGGCAGAGTTTATTAAATGTGGGTTAAGAGTGTAACTTTGTCACTGTCAGTATGAATAGATGCTTTGTTTTATGTAGGAGTGGTCTGAACTAGCTTCTCGCTCTGTGATCTGTCCAGCTTCACAGAGAGTTTGTAACTATACGTTTGAATTCTCATATGCACACAGGAGTATCATGCTGAAATGTGCTTGTACTGGAAAGGAAGTTATGGAAATGTCATGACTGTTTGTGGTGGGATCCATGCACGCACCCTGGACTTACATGGAGCTTTCTGTCTCAAAGTTTGATGACTTTCTCTTACTCCCATCCTGTTTATCTCTCCTCTCCTCTCCTCCTTCGCTCCTCAGCGTACAAAAATGTGGAAACAGAGTCACTTTTGACACTGCTCAGTCCCTACAGTAGTATAGAACAATACTTTAATTATTTCCCCCACATCCAATAGTCACTTCCTCTCTTTTATTTCCACCTCCATCCCATCACCCTTCCTCCCCGCTTCCCTCCAGCCTCCATCCTCTCCCTCCGCCATCTTGCTGCCACTTTGAACGAAGAGCGATGCGGCGAAACTATTTGGGGAATTCTCGCCGACCAAACCAATGCTGCCGTCTCTCTCCTCTCTGCGTGGAACAGCCGTACCCAAATAAGGCTGGGCGTTCTGACTAGACGTGAGGGGAAGAGACGCAACAGGCAGGGGGAGAGGGAGCTGCTGAAAGGCCATGCCCTTTTAAGGATGAAGTTTCCTTTTTTTCCCCTCCCTCTACCCCTCTCACTCGCCCTCATTCTTGGCTTTCGTTGCTCCCTCCTTCCTCCACCCTCTCTCACTCTCTCAGTAGAGGAGTGAAGTCATCTGGCCTCATCTGCTCCTTTTAAGCCGGCATTTTTGAGAGGGAGGTCCCTTGCCAAGCATATACAAACACTCAGTCAAGCATCCACACTCACGCCTTCACCAGCGGAGAACTCACCTATTGCTTCACACAGTGAGTATGCTTGTCTTTTTTCCCTTGTAAAACTCCTGGAAGTGATGGTTGCCTGGTTGATGATGGTCAGATGCGGGGTGTTAAATTCATATCAAAAGGAATACATACAGAATATGACTAATTTCATCCTTCGGAGGTCAAAGAGGCTGTTTGCATGCAAGATTCGGGAGCAGATGGGAGCTCAAACAAACATACGCACCAGTGGTTTATGACGTATGCAGAGACTATCAGGTTTCCTAAAGATTTTTGCGCATTTGACTGAATAAAAGTTTGCAAATATCTGCACGTGATCGAGTACAGCTGCTTATAATCTTCATTCTCTGATTAAAAACTGCTGTTTTCATACGGGAAGCCCGGTTGTCCCGTTTTATATACATAACTTAAAACTTTGCAAATAAACTCACTGTGTAACTGTAATGCGGTGCATATCTTATTTGAGGGCTGATATTTTTTTCCTTACACTGAAAGGACATAAAAGCCAGACAGCGTTGCATATATCTACATATCTGCATAGTTTTATTTGTACAAGCAAATGATCCACTGCCATACATGGGCTTCTAAGGCGTAATGAGTTACAGAGCTCATTATAGAATGAGGATACAGAGCTGTCCAAACTTTCCATCTGTCTTTATGAATACATTATGAAGCTGGTGCCTGATGTGGAGCAGTATTTGGAGAGAAGATAATGAGCAAATCATCAAAGATGGCAGCACACCCAGTGATTCCAGTAAAGCCAGCCAGCAGTAGCAGTGGGAAGGAGGAGGGGAAGGAGTACCAGTGGGTAGCTGAGTTTCTGAACAGCAGCAACAGGAGGAGATAACACTATCTGCGCTGCCAATCCAGCAGCAGCACATAAACACAGCAGAGGTTTATAGAAGCCAGGGGCTGATCACGTCTTTGTAAGAGTTGCTGTGAGCCGGACAGCAGTGCTCACATGACACAGTCACTAGAAGTACATCAGACGTACAACTGTTGTAAAGTTTGTCAGAATGATCAGAACTGCAAAGGGCTTTCAGAAAGTGGCAGGTCAGAGTAAACTTTTCTGTGCCCCTGGAATAAACTGGAAAAATAAAATAAAACCAGTACATCATCCATCTGGGATGGCATCCTTCAGCCAGATGACTCAGCTGACAATGTCCAGCCCAAACTTCAGCTGATTTACGCCAAATCCTGACTCTCTAAAAAGCTAAGAAACAAAAGGATTAGAGCGCGCGCCGCTTGCACAAGCACCCCAGAGCTTATTCATACAAATCATTAGATGGCGGTTAGCTGGTTAACTGTAGAGGAGGCGAGGCCGTACGATGCCACGTCCCCTCGGGCTGCCGCAGTTGCCACAGCCCTCAAACTGGTTTCCTGTTCTGGCATTAGGCACATTTGCCATGGTGATAGAGAAACAGAGGGGGGAAAACACAGGAGAGGGAGAGATGGATGGACTGAGGGACTGAGGTGATGAAGTCATGACTGTGGGATAGAGCAATTTGGGAGTTTTGAGAAGAGGTCTTTGAGGCTCGCCTTTTCTTCAAATCTGTGGTTTTGACCATCTTTGGTGATTTTTTTAATGTTCATACTGCCATATTGCTCTTACACAAAAATCTCCATCCTTTTCTTTCTACAGTACAAAGCATTAGAAGTAGCTATAAATGAAAAACTCCCCATGCAGCAGAATTAAGCAGAAGCAGCCAGACAGCACAGAAGCTTGTTTAGCAGATAATCCTGAGTTATTGGACCTGGGCTGGGTCCCAAACACAACATCAGGCCCCTGGACGCACATAAATACCAAAAATAGAGACTAGGCCTTAATGGATTTACTTAACCTCCAAAAAAAAGATTATATAAGCTTTGTTTGGTTGTTATGCAGTGCACACTTTCTCCTCTTCGTGGTGGGAGAAGGCACTGAGTGCACAGTGTGGTAAAGATGCCGTCTATTACTTTTCCTATAAAAAAAAAAAAAAAAGTGTAGCGTGAAGGATTCGTGGTCAAAGCCCACAGAGTGTTTCAGGAGGGCCAGTGTTTAAAAAGAAAAAAAAAAAAGGACAGGTTGTAGTTATACCAGAGACACATTGCTTTGAAATAATAATTATATAATGACGAATGTCAGGCCGAATAACGAGAGGTATGAGTGTGTGTGTGTGAGGAAGAGATATAATATCTGAACTTGTGGTTGTAAGTAAGTGAGCGTGCTCCCCAGCATGTGTGTTTGGTTTCCTGTGGTCTGGAAAAGCACCACAGAGTATGCAGAGAATATGAAACTGGGCTGGAGGTAACGAGCTCTGGACGTTCTGGGCCGGGAGCCATTCACTTCTTTGGCATTCAGCCTCTAATACGCAGACATGGGGGATATGTACTCGTACAATGGTACAATGGTTTTATTTATCATATCCACGATACCAAAAAAATCCACATTTCTTTTATCCCTTTACTAAACTAAACTAAAATAAGGAATTGCATTGAAATGTAATGTAAAAATCCATAAAGTACTCATAGATTGCCTATAATCTGTAATTTACATAAACACAGCTACACTGGCTCACTCATCAGCTGCATGTCCAGCAACGAGTAGGAGACGGGTGAAATTAAAACTGAAAAAACAAAAACATGGAGCTAAAAGTAGGCTGAATATTCCATAAGTGGGAATGTGCCAGTATTGTGTTTGCACGTTGTTTCCATTACAGGTCTCCATGCCTCACAAATCATTTAGTGAGAAAGAATAAATGAGCAAATGAAAATAAGGGGAATGTGAAAGAAAGGAACGTTTTAAGAAAAAAAGTCTAGTCCCAACTTTATCTTCTGTCAGTGACCCCTACAGGCCTCTACTACAGTGGAAAGAATCCAATCAGAAAAACTTGTGCATTGTGTAAAAACAGAACAACAGCATTCCTCACCCTGTGCCAGAAACAAGTCTCTCCTCCAGCCAGCGGAGAAGTTTAACCTTTTCAATGTTTCGACTTTAAACCTCTCCAGGAACAGGGAAGTTGACGTGACCTGACATCAAGATGGCAACAAAGGTTGGATGGTGCAGACAGCACTTTGATATGAGTTTTTGCACTCATTTGCACTCATTGGCTGTTGGCCCAAAGGCAATACAGAAGCATAAAATGGAAAAAAGACAAAAAACAAGTGCTGGCTGTATGTGTGTTTGTGCGTTGGAGCAAAGCAAAAGCCAAAAAAAAGAGAGAGGGAGAAAGAAAGAGTGTGTGTGTGTGCTGGCATTACAGAGGAACATATGCAAAAATCAGCTGGCTGATAGCGAGCTCCCTCTGCACACCGTTCATCCTGACGGGGCTGAATGGTTTGCACTGGGAGACGCAGCACTGTTACTGCTGGTGCTCCTGGGAAGGTTTATAATTCTACTGAATGCTGAGCATTTACGCTTCTATACACGCTTCTGACATGCATGGTGTTAATGTTTGTACTGGTGTATCATGATCACAGCATATAGTCAGGAGGAGGTGTATGTGTGTTTTCGAGTAAATGTGGCTTTATTTAAATTCTTTGCACACCTATGCATGTTTCTGCATATGCTTTAGACTCAATCTAAATGATACTGCAGTGCAAACATGTGAGCTGCTAAAAGCAACTATTATGAATGGAATAGGTAGAAAAGCATATGCAGGACAAGGATAGAAGTGACAATATTTGATAAAAAGGTCGAGATCACAGGTAAGACTAAGATCAGGGAGACTGAACTCCCCATTATTACGTGACATCAAGGGATCATAACTACACATTAGCCCTTTTTCTTTGAAGGCATGTGTTTCTCGTTCATTTCCATCCCTCACTTCACTTCTCTCGCCTGCCCCAGGGTGTCGGCATGGCTAACAAAGGTCCATCCTACGGCCTGAGTCGGCAGGTCCAGGACAAGATCGACAGCAAGTACGACCCAGAGCTGGAGCAGATTCTGGTGGAGTGGATCAGCCGTCAGTGCGGCTCTGGTGTGGGGAAGCCAGAGCCCGGTAAACAGGGCTTCCAGGCTTGGCTCAAGGACGGATGTGTGAGTGGACAAGCTGCCCGGATGTTTTCTAGTAGAAATTGCTTTAAGATAAAAATCTTTTATTTGTGCTTCTCCTTCCTTTCTTCTTCCCTTTAACTGCCCTCCCCTTTCTACCCTCCTTTTTGGTTTCGTTTTTTCTCTCCAGGTCTTGAGCGAGCTCATTAACAGTCTGTTTGCCGGCGAGAAACCTGTGAAGAAGATTCAGAGCTCGCCCATGGCCTTCAAGCAAATGGAACAGATCTCCCAGTTCCTCAACGCTGCCGAGAAGTACGGCGTCACGAAGACCGACATGTTCCAGACCGTGGACCTTTGGGAAGGTCAGACAGGTTTCATGCTCTCAGGATTGTTTAATGGTGGAGGGTTTAGGCACTTGGATTGTATGGTGCAACCATAGATGTTTTTTTGTTTTTGTTTTTTTTGTTAATGAATGTAGCCTCCACATGTTATTTTCAGAGTGTTGCCACAAGTGGTCATTAGAGGAACTGCAGGTTTTGGTTGTTTCCACATATTGGTTTTAGTTTTCAGAGATTGATATTTGATATTTTGACTGATGCTGTTGTTAATACTGTGTGTGTTGGGACAGGTAAGGACTTGGCAGCGGTGCAGAGGACCCTGTCAGCTTTGGGCAGCTTGGCCGTTACCAAGGATGAAGGCACATACAAAGGAGACCCCAACTGGTTCTTCAAGTGAGTCCTCTAAAATTAAACAGACCCCTGTTAACACAATGACTCCGGCACCTTTTTGTGACACTGCAATGTTGCATTGCAGGAAGGCACAGGAGAACAAGCGAGACTTCAGCGACGAGCAGCTGAAGGCTGGCAAAAATGTGATTGGCTTACAGATGGGCTCCAATAAGGGAGCCAGTCAGGAGGGCATGAGCTACGGAAGACCTCGACAGATCCTGTAAAGTCACTGAGCCGCCAGTGGAAAGGGCGCTCACTGCAGAGCCGCTGGCTTGGTCCAACTCCATCTCCAGGTCCAGCCATGCCACTATCCTAACTCCAACTTCAGAGAGATGGAGCTGAACCTGTTGTCTGCAGCGAGCAGCACTTGCATCAGTACCCAAAACCTCTTTAGCCCCTCTTCTAACCAAAACCTCTGGTGCTTGTTACGATCTCTTACACCCTTCGGTCCTCCCTAAACTTAGTAACTGTCACAGAGCCCTTATTTACATGCTCGCACTGGTGATCAATGCAGGGTTCAACTATGCTTTGTCTTCGGACTAGTAACAACTCAATGTTTGTAGTCTTAAGCTGCAATTGTAGCCATAAAAAATGACCAAAAAGTGTCTTGTTAAACCAAACAAAAACCTTGCACATACCAATAGCTGATCCGGTCTTTCCTTCAATAAGGAAGTCATGTTGCATCTGCCTCCCTGAATTTTGATGGGTTCTGACAGAAATTCGAATTCGTTTACATGCCGTAAAGCGTTCTTCTCAAATTTACAAGCACAACCATGTTGCACCAATGCTCATTTTTACTGCTACCGTGTCAAGTACACATCCCACATGGCTGCGCCTGCTGTATCAGCGCTCATATTTTTGTACATTGTCTTATTAAATAATGACTTTGAAATACATCTCTGAATTGACTTTGTTTCCATCTCTTTAAGGCTTCCCTTGTTGGAAAATGGGGTGGGATCTCTCCAACTAATATTTCAAACAACCCATGCACCAACATGCATGCATGCATGTTTACATGATCCAGATTAACAAAGCATGGCACGGGGGACACTTATCACATTTTTATCTGTAGGCGTGTAAGCGTCGACATTAAAGACTTCAAAAATGGGAAAGTCTTACTTTACGGGAAAACAGTCGTCTTCCGGCAGTTCTGAGATTTGACATTTGAATGTTTGGACAGACATTGCGGTGTTCCAGCATTCCCATTGGTTAATTTTTCTTTGTTTTTGCTTTATTTTGTATCCATGATATTTTTTGTGTTTAGTGCCAGTTAGTGAAAGTTAATGTTGCAACTGTTACCATAATAGAAGACTAAAAACCTCTGTAACCATACCCAGGATTGTTTCAGATTACCTTGAAATGTAGTCAGTTACTGAATTCAAATAACATATTGGATTAAAAAATGTTTTAAAACTACTCAACACATACATTTACCATGCTAGATTAATTTATTCCTACAGGAGACTCACTGGAGGTGTGTGCTTGTGTGAACTTGGTTTAAAAACTATTTTAAAAGTAGAAAAATCAGTCAAAGAGAAAACTTAATCAACCATTGTTTATTATTACTGAACCTGCCTGTGACTTGCACAGCAATGGTTTTCAATATTTACCCTATATTTACACTTTACCCTACCGCCTACTGGTGTTGGCCAGAGGGGCCGATGGCGCGATATGGCAGCCTCGCCTCTGTCAGTCTGCCCCAGGGCAGCTGTGGCTACAACCGTAGCTTGCCTCCACCAGTGTGTGAATGTGAGCGTGAATGAATTATGTCATTGTAAAGCGCTTTGGGTGCCTTGAAAAGCGCTATATAAATCCAATGCATTATTTATTATTAATATCACTCCAAACACTGTTTACATTAAAAAATTATACTTCTTTAATACAGTCTTTAAAAAAAAAAAAGCACTGTAAAAACACCATCAGCATAGTACATCTGTACAGCAGGCACACATCGTCTATATATTATACTTTATAAAAAACTGATTTGCAAATCCCACAATGCAAAAATCCCATTTCAAGTTTGTATTTTTATTATATTTGTAATTATCAGTAGTAGATTGATAAGCCACAGAAAACAACACCAGGCTTAAAAAAATAAATGCATAAAGGAATTCCCTTGAAAAGCAATCTTTTTATTGAAATACAGTACCCACTTGAAGCCTCACATTTTACCATAGGTCACTTTTTCCATGGAAGACCTTGCATATCACAAGCACAATTGCTCAGGTCACCACACACGCACACACACGCCCACACACACACTTTCACACCTGTTTCTTTTTTTAAGTGCACATCTCAGTTCTTACTTCCACAGGTGTATTGTATCCTATCAAGCTCTTCTTTGGGGTTACATTTTAAACATATATGAGCAAATGAACACTTTCACACATGTAATTAAACCAGAAACCCTGTTAGGTCCATCTGATGGTCGTACCAGACCTGTGCATTAACTTTACAGGAATTTTAACCTTCATACCAAATTTTTCTTCAATGTCTAAAGAGATCGCAGAAAAAATGCGATCACCTTTATTAAGGGGATGTGCACAAGCTACACACCTTTACGTGCAGCACAAACACATTGAAGGCCACTCTTAAGGGGAATGCAAAGAAGGACAAGAGTGCACTGGTTTGACCCTCCAACACCACTGCTGGAAGCTGAGTGTGGGAGGCTAAGTGGGCAAGTGGCGAAATGAAGGTGTAAGCCTGAGAGGTCCTATAAGGACTAACAGTGTGATGGTTTTAGCCCTTCCTCTGGCTCAGTGCTATGTTGCCAGCCACTCCCCACTGGCAAGCGGCTGTTTGACATCAGAGTCCAGCACTGCCTGCAACTCCACCCCTGAGTCCTGCTCCTCAACCTCCCAGTCCTCATCCCCAGTCATTGCCTCCTCCACTCCTTTCCCTTGTCGCCCCCTCGTGCCCCGGTGACCACCCTGTCTCCTGGGTAAGCAGAGAAGGACCCTGAAGTTTACGTGGGCCACCATGACCTCCAATGTGTAGTAGAGGGACCAGAAGAGAGCAAAACAGCCAAGCAACAGCATGAACTGGAAGAGGAGGAGGACACAGGTTATAGAGACAAGGAATGTAAAACACCACAGGAAGAGTCAATCAGTGATCAGTGATGGCTGAATGTGCTGGTAAAGTGCAAAGGAAGGGAGCTGATAAAGAATGGAAAAGGAGAAAGAGCACACACCTAAAGGTTAGCTGAAAGGTTAATTAATCAATACTTGATTTGTTTATATCCTTTTGTCCAGGGGCTCACAGATTTTAGTTACCCTCTCACATGTCCACCATCCTACTACTAAGTTGAGTTACACACATCTTAGCTAAATAAGAAAGATGAAGGCCTGAGGATATATTTAATCACTGGAGACTTTATGATCACTTCCCTGATTGATGGTTAAAACCATGAAAGTTGTACAAGAAACATGTTAAAAAACAACAACAACAAACACACATCACCTCCCCAGGGAGAAAATGAACACAGTCCGCAGAGAACTCAAAAGACTGAACCACACAGTGGGCAACAGCATGGTAACCATGGCGCAGCTTGTCTGAGTGTGCAACGTAAACGCCGCGTTGTTTACCTTGAGGTTGTTGGACGTGAAGGGCTTGGTGATTTCTGGAGGCAGGTCCAGGCCTGGAGGGCAGTGCAGAGAGAAGTTGCTGTGGAGATACCTCCCACTCATTGCCTCCTCCACCAGCCTGTCAATCGATGCACAGCCCATCAAACTCATAGAACATCTTAGTAAAAACACTGGTTCACTCCTAACATCTGCATTCAGGCTGGGTTTGAATTAATTTATTGCCAAAGTGTTACGCTGACTGTATCGGTTCTTGCCTCTGTCTTTCCTTGACCTCGCTGAACATCATAGATGAACCATACAGAGTCAACTTCCTCTCCTTCAGCACTCCCACAGCGGCACACTGGTCAGAAGATTCATCTTCTACAGAAAAAGTGGAGTGAGGAGGTCATGATGAAGAGCCAATCAAATAAAAAAAATTTAAAAGCCCAAACGAGTCTAGCTGTAAGCAGGGCAGAAACTCACTGTGGTCAGAGATCTTGAGGGTGTAGAGGCCCTGGGCTCTCTCTCCCCAGCAGCGCACAGTGGAGAAAGTCCAGTCCTGGTAGCCTGAATTATCTCTATGAGCACAAAACACACACAGCTACATTAGACTGCAGCACAAACTATTTTTCAGTGCAATCTTGACATACATTAGAAACCTTAAACGTGAGTACGTTTCACAATTACCATTTTCCGCTAAGTTCTGTGTCACAAAGCTTA
This sequence comes from Oreochromis aureus, assembly GCF_013358895.1. NCBI lineage: Eukaryota > Metazoa > Chordata > Actinopteri > Cichliformes > Cichlidae > Oreochromis > Oreochromis aureus. The sequence goes on along the minus strand of NC_052955.1, from coordinate 31,891,965 downwards.
AAGAAAGAAACTACCTGTCGATGGCACGGCGAGCCCCGATGACTGATGTCATACCACTGGGACAGATCAACACGAACTCCACGTTGCCACGGCAAGGGTGGGTGACTGTCACGGTCACGGCCACATGCTCCAGGGTCTCCATTCCAGACTGTCTCAGGTCGGCAGCAGAGACTGATGGAGAGGAGAGAGAGCGGCTCACTGTTTGTATGTTTGACAGTTTGACCCTTTATTCTAACCTTGTAAACAATGAAGAGTATGTGAATATGCTTGAAATCATTCTGAATGCATGTTTAAGTTTCTATTTCAGGGCTCATTAGCTTCATTTTAAGTGCTGCTTCACAATACGGTGGTGATAAGAATCCAATTTTCTACTCGTCCTATTATTTACAAAACTTTATTTCAGTAAAACTTCTTTGCTGCCATTATGACAAACCAAATAACATTTCCTTTAAAAACAATTAGAGTTTAGCTAATGAATAAAATCAATCCTAATCTGGAGAGACTTTAAAACAGAGAAATACAATAAAAACCACTATACTTTAAAATTTCAATCTTCCCTCAGACTTGAATCTGTTATCAGTGAGTCTTCCTGACCACCTCTTGCCCTCCCAGTGCAAGTGTCTGGCAATTTCTCGGTATTTCCTGGGCTCTGAGTGCTAATGGGCCATGGTTCTATCTGACCATGTAGGGCTGAACACATCCTCAGGGCAGGGAAGGACGCAGAGGGCCCAAGGAGAGAGGAGGAGGCGTGTAAACAGAGGTGTGGACGGTGAGATGGAGAGGCATGGAACAGATGTAGAGAAAAAGGGAATGATCGGGAGGGGCAGCAAGGACAAGGAGACAAGTGGAGAAGAGGAAAGTAAGAAGGAAAGGAGAGCAGGACTGTGGAGGGGAAATGAAATAAAGGACAAAGAGATTAGAGAAGCTTGGAGAAAGGTTTTAAATGCTAGAAGCTCTGACAGCTCAGAGTTCAAATCAACTTCAGATTTTGGAAGATTTTCCATGAATGCACTGGTCTGGCAGTGGTTTTCACTGGAGTTTTTAAAGAAACATGATATGCATTCAATAAACAGGGTGCGGTGGTGACTGCGTAATAAACTCCAGACAGCACGCTGCTGACCTGTGCTCATAGCTCAAGAAGGGAAGACACATGAAGATAAAGATGTATCCTGGGATAAAAGACTGCATGCTTTTCTAAATAAGCAGATGATGGGGTTTTTTATATCTTTGTCATTGGGCTGCACATTTAGGCCAAGCTAAATAAATTCAGTGTGGAGCTATAAAAATGATGTAAGATTGTTGAGACTTTTTTTTTTTTTTTCAATCCAAACTTTTGTCTGAGATGACAGGTTTGAGTATACCACACAAACCAACTCTGCTAAATGACTGCTCTGGGTTAGAATGTGATGACGCAGCAGCTGTGAGCTTTTACCATCGTGTTTCTCTTTTCCAACTAACTCGCTGTCGTTCCTTCACCTCGCAGCAACCTAAAACCTCTATTCTCCACAGGAACGTGAAACTACGAGCTCCCACGCATCCTCTCTCCCTCAGAAAAGTCAAACTCAAGTTGTCTGTAAACTAACGTCACCCACTCGCCCTGAGCTGGGCTGATGAAACCTGAGGGATGTGACTGGCCATGAACAGGTCAGAGCAAGTTGCAGTGTGTGCTTACAAGTGGATAAAATGTTCACATGGGAAGAAGAAAGTTTGAAAAGCTTAAGGGGAGGCGCGTTAGTGAGTCAGCCAAAACACATAGAAACTACCACAACAAATACCAAGTAGTGTGACGGGCAGGTCTGAACAGCGTCAATGATGAAGAAAAAAAGAGCCCCAACCAATACTGACTGAAACAACGCTTAAAGGAGAAAATGTGGAGTATAGCAGCTCTTTAACTGTCAGCAGCTCTTTGTGCGCACACACACAGACGCACACACATCTGGCTGTATTCCTGAAATCAACAAGCCCATAAAAGAGGGAAGATACAGATCGAGGGAGGAGAGGAGGAGATGAGGGAGAAGGAAATGTTACTGCTAGAATGAGGTCACCATATGCGAAAAAACTGTACAAGGGAGAAATTACATACACAGATAGCTGAATGTGAGAGATTCAGAGCGGTGAGTGATGAAGGAACAAAATGAATAGTGAGAAATGTTAAAGTAGTTATATCAGAAAAAAAATGAAGAAAATGGAAAAAAAACTGCAAAAAAATCTGGAAAAAAAAAATCACCAAGGGAACTCACAAACAAAGAGAACATTACCAAATATGGACAGGCAGCCTGTCTGAGGAGCAGGCAGGCAGAGAGGGAGGGGCAGAGGGAGTTAGCTACATGAGTGCAGTGTGTAAACTTGACAAGTAAATGTCCAGTAAAGAGCTGAGAGAGAAGAGTAGACACTGAGGCAGGGTTACCTTCCCAAGTAAGGATGAGCTCATCGGGATAGATCACAATGGGGGTTTCCTCCTTTATTACAGAGCTCTGATAGGACAAGAGGAATGGCACTGACTCCCACACCTGAAAGAGAAAACAGAGACATCTTCAGCCTAACCTGAAGTGGACATCTTTATTGAGAGTAGTGGCCGTGTCTCTACGTGTGTATGTGTGAACCTTGGCAGCATTGACGAGCCTCCACGCGTTGAGCAGACCGAAGCCGTGCTGGTGGCTGTGATGAAATCCTGCTCCGTTCACCTTCCAGTCGGCACTACTGTCGCACTGTCAAAACAAACACAGCCAAGATCGAGTTTATACTTTTATTGAGCAACAGAAATGACAAAATAAACAACAGAGACCACTTCCAGGTGTATTGGGAAATGAGATACATTAGATCTATCACGGTAATGGGACAGCTTTGCTCTTAGGCAAATTTTGTTACCCCTGGACAAAGGCAGGCTCTCTGACTCTTAGCTAAACTGGCTGCTGCCTGTAACTATGTAAATACAGTAGCAGTAAGTTTGGACAGGGCTTACCCATCCATATAAAAGCTGATTCTTTATCTGGCCTTCATAACACTCAAAGCATTGCTTTACTATTTGTGATTACTGAGTAATTAACAATAATGGGGGTAGATGAGCTTCTTATGTACCAAAATGCATTCAACATCACACGCTGACGATATCGGCAGTGCAGAAAGAAAATTAGCAGGAATTTCCATGCACACAAAAATAAAAAATAAAAATAAAAATTTGGCTTTGTAAAGCATTTAGGAATACAATCTGAAGACTGAAGCTGTGAGGGACATTTGTCATGATATACTGACCATCTACACACAATTCTTTAATAATAAAAATAACTTGCAGAGCTTGACAGCCACGTGGTGAGGAGACTTAACAGGGACTAATGAGCCAATTCCGGCAAAGTTCTCTGTTTGATTCCTGGTTGGCTGGACCGTAGCTGCATGTTCCTGAAATCATCACTTTCTCCTGCTTGTCTGTTTTTATTGCACTCTATATGTCGGCGATGAAGACCCATAAACCTTTATAAGCCAATAACTCTGAGTTTTATCCACTGAAGTAAAACACTGCTGAAAAAAAAGGGAAGATTTCAAAACACTGTTAGAACTGTGAGCTAAAGTGTGCCAGATCCTACATTTAGTTTACTTTGCATCCCATTTTCACCTTTCAGGTTTTCACATGTCATTTTGAATCATTCTGTGAACAACTTATATTGTGACCTGATTGGCTGAACAACAGAACACTTACTCAAAAGGGCTTTAGTCAAAAAGATACTCGACAAATACATTACACCAAATAATGCAAATGTTACTACACAAAGGCTCCAAACTCCAAACGTGGATATACATTTTCAACCCAAGAGCACAGAGAAGAAGGCACGAAAGATTAATGCTACAAATTCAATATCCAAACAAAGATAAAATATAGCAGCCCCTAAGAGAGAAGTTTATCTGAACACAGTGTGTGTGTGTGTGTGTGTGTGTGTGTGTGTGTGTGTGTGTGTGTGTGTGTGTGTGTGTGTATAATAACCAAGTTTCAGAATTTCATCAGGCTTACTTTGGTGGCAGTGAAGGTGATGATGTGCTGGATATCCCTCCAGGTGAGGCAGGGCCGGACCTGCAGCATGAGGGCCACCATTCCTGCTGCCAGGGGCGCTGCAGCAGACGTACCAGTGTGGCCCTCGGTACAACCTGTGCCCCCTTGCATGGACCAGTCTGAAGTCACCTGCAGAACCACACAGATGGGCTGAGTGTCGGAAGGATAGTTTGGAGAAACTGTGCACAGTATAAACAGTGTCACAGCAGTAAAAACTGTCAGGAATCCGAATATAAACTGTTATCAAACCCTCAAATCCTATTAAGAAGCCATCTTGACCCGTTTGAACAAGTGTGACCAGAGTTCAGCCCTCTGTATGTGCAGTTATTGGAGTACAATTTGACGGTGGCAACACCCAGAGAAGAATTTAAGAGCCATATTAAGATAAAAGAAAGTAAAATAGAATGAGGTTAAACCAACAAAACCACAGGAGGGTACAGATTAAAATGTGTATACACAGACAGAGCACAGACAATCCTAACACCTCCTTGGGCAAACAGCAAGAGATCAACAGCTATTCCCAGCTGTTGATCTCTTGCTTTTGCTCATGGACATCAAATACAGCGCAGTGTTGTACATGTACGGGGTCTCAAAAAATATTTTTAAAAAGGCAGTTATGATAGGATTTGGGTAGTATTGCAGGATGTTTTTCAATACACTCTCTGTTTAGCTGATAAGAAAATGATGTATTTTGGTCTTCTGTTCTGTTGCACTGTGTTAAAATGCCACCGGTGTGCAGTGTCTGCTGATCCACAATAAGTAATTTACTAAGTGCGTTTTATTTATATAGCACCTTTTAAGATAAAATCACAATGTGCTACACATCAAATACAGACAATTAAAAAAAGAAACAGATGATAAGACAAAATAAAATACTAAGTGCCAGTTTAAATAGCTTTTTAAATTGGGAATTTTGGAATCTAGATTTATGAATGGACAATAAACCCTGATCAGAACATCTGAGTCCTACTGGTGACACATAGCTGCAAAGGTTTACTGATATATTTAGGTGCTAAAGGTGAACTTTGCATTGAATTCTAAATTTAATAGGGAGTGAGTGCATTGAGATCAGCAGCTGTGTGAGATGAGCAAGATTGGGGGATCTGGTAAGCCTACCAGCAGCAATCTGTACAAGATATAGATGATCCATGGAGGTTTTACTGGGGCAGGTACAGAGTAAATTACAACAGTCCAAAGATGAGATGAAAGCATGAACAGCAACTAATATTTCTCAGCTGATGAAAACAAGAACGAACCAAAACTTTAACACGCAAATCCAACAGAGTGCTAAGCTCAGCGAGCTGTGAAACATAACAACAGTGAACAGGAAACAAAGTAACCAGTAAACTGTTCATGAGTATTTTGCGTTTAGTCCCACTGATCAAAGATGACATAGCCAACATCAACAAAGAACTGTTTGCCCCTAGAAAGTCAGGTGTTGTAGTACTTTAATTTGTTACCTTCTACTTTGTTAAATAGACTGAGCACATCTAAATAAATAATCAACCAGTCTCTTACTATCATCCCTTGAAGGACGCCATCCTTGTGCCACCTATTTAAGTGGGTAATGCATTGCCCATGTCAAATAGTTACACTTCCAGTCATTTGTTCTAACTTTCAACCTCCTTATTTACAACATCCACTACAGGTATTAGAGCTGTTGGCAAGGCCACACAGACTGCAGGCCCTTGAAGCTATGTCCAGTAATGAAGCGCTGTTCTACAACAATATAACTGCTATTTGTGGTGACACCTAGCGAAGGTAGCAAAGTGTAATCATTCAGTCAATCAAATGCTGCCAGTACAACCGCTGCCATCTACCAGATACACTGATGTAAAAGCCAGGATGTGATGGAGACATGAGAAAAAAATATGCTGCCAAACCGTGGCCATCATTGTTCAAAGCATTAGAGGCTCTTTTTTATCTCATATATGAGGTTTTATAAGGCCCACATGTCTTTTAGAAACAGTCATGGTGTATTTATTTCAAACAATTGAATTTCTTCATCTCCAACACTGAACATCATGTTTTAATTAGTCACAGCTATTATTTGGGACTTTTTTTATGAGATTTGAAGCCCCTAAAATATCTTCAATCCTCCATTAGTACAAGATGCAAAAACTTCCAACAGCTCAGAAGTAATTCCTAAGATATCACTCCTTTTTTTTTCTCATGACTGTCCAGATGTTATAAACTCAATAATAAATCCCAACTCAGAGCATTGGTGACAGCAGCTGTTCTTGGTAAGTTTCTGGAGTCTATTACACTAACAGGCAGCGTCTGGACAGCATTTGGCCTGTGACCATACTGTGGTCAGCAGTGGATCACACAGCCCACTCCTGGCTAAGCTCTTCTCCCTCAGGCGATGACATCCGCCGCTCCAAACTGCGTTACCGTGGTGATGCACAAACAACAGCAAATATAAGTCAGCAGCTTCACTGGGCTCTTATCCCTGTCAACATTAGTCACAGTTTTCAGATGAAAACACTCCCTGTTGCTCTTGATGTGGAGCTGCTCTTTCAAACAGCTGTCCCCATCACTACAGTTTTAGACCTTTCCAGTAGAGAACTCAAACATACTGGTTTGCATGTCATATCTGTGAGTTTGGTATCTGCAGGCTTAATCAGTAGGGTGAAGTGTATGCGGCACAACAGTTTTTAAACATCTAGAGCGAGAAACAGACGACCCTTTTGAAAATTTTATATAGATTTTCAATATTGGCGATCACTCACTTGCTCACACGTGTGTGCTGGCCAAGAGGTTCACAGCTCACCTAGACACAATTCAACTTTATGTCTCCTTTCGAGTGCCACTTATGCGGCTTGGCTCAACTTTACTCGGTTTTGGTGATTTTTGATTAAAATTGAGCACCACTTCAATGTGGGTCTGATCATTGGTGCTGCACAGCAGCACAAAAGTCCCGTAACATCATTTTCATGCAACGCAAACAGTTGGAACCCTGGCCTAATAGGTACTAAAAAAGTACCTGCTACTACCACCTAACAGAAAAGCAGAGTCAAGCAAAGCCAAGTCTGTGCTAGTGGAAAGGAGGCTTTGGAGAGTAACAATTTTTGGGAACCTTTTATTACACTTGCAATAATGTAACAAGCTATTTCAGCTTGAATGGAGATACAGAACAGCCTGCCTCCACAGATTTATCTTTTAAATTTCTGCTACATTTAGCATCACGCAATGCTGTAGTTGTCTACAAACTGTGCTCCGCTTGGAAGAATGCCAAGACTCACCTTTGAGTCAATCTCTGTCTAGTTGCTTTCTTTACACATGGTGCACATGATTCAAAGCTGTTTGTCGTGTTCAGAACGCACACACCTCTAGTCTGAATTTCACCAAACATGTAAGGTGTCAAACCACTGTCATGGCCACTATTAACCCAGCTAAATGAAGCTAAACTGAGTTGAGCCACTATTCATGCAGTTAATTCTTTTACTTGTCTTTGTTTTGATGAGACTTACGATGCTCCTCAAAGAGCCTCTCCCGCTGCTGAAAGTGACAGCAAGCATGGATGCACACTCCTCAGCGTAGAATGGCATCTTGCCTTTCTCGTCGACCGCTCCTGCATCAAACAAACGCAGAAATTACTTGCATGCGCCACATGTACTGCACAAATAAACCTGCAGAAACAGGGCGGGCACAGGCACGCCTAAGAATGTCCAGGTCTTACCGACTGTAATGGTGTAGATCGAGTTGGCGTAACCGTCGTAGTTGCAGTTGTCGTTGTACTGACCACCGTTACCGCTGGCAACTATAAAGATGCTCCCGAATCCTCGTCTGCCTGCAATCACCCCGTGCTGCAGAGCTGCCTGTGGAGCAGGGAAAACAAAAAAGTCATTAGCATAAAAACAAAAAAACAACAAAAACATGAAGTGAAAATCTGCAGTGGTCTTCTACATGTCCAAGCTGCTGAGCTGTTGTGTTTTACTGCCCTCTGCTGGACAAAGAGTGCTGTGAATAGATGATCCCACCTTGCCCAGAGGATGAGGTCCATCCACAGTATGCCCATCATCATCTGGACCCCAACTAAAAAACACACAACGAGCAACATCAGCAAGAACATAAGAATCTTTGTTAATATGATATTACAGCATATTAAAACACTGCTTAATTACACAGGAAACACAGTCGGACCTGCAGCTGTAGATGTCATTAACTTGGTAGTGTTTGTTAAAGGCTATAGCCTCCAGGCTGTCTGTCAGTGGGCCATCGAGCACTCTAATACCTTAGAAGTAAGCAACAAGTCACAGATGAGATAAATTCAGAATTAACTCTGTCATCTTCAGATTTTAACAACGGAAAAGAAAATCAAGATTTTCCGGTCTGTACCTGCTACTTTGCTGCCATAAGCCACTCCCACGGCGCAGAAGCTGTTGTTGGGAACAGCTGCAATCTCTCCAGCACACCGAGTACCGTGGTGGTTGTCGCTGTGAAAGTCAGGGTGAGGCATAGGGTCTGGGTCATTTGAGTTTAGGTCGTAGCTGCCTTCCGGACTCTAAGAGGACATAAAATCAGTTTAAAAAAAATTACTAGAATCGGTAATAAGACAATCAAGAAAACTATTACAACTAGAATTTCTTATTATCCACTTCACACTTTGATGTTCTCTTCACTGTGTGATCACTTTTCTACTAGTGCGGACTGAAGTCTGTCTACACTGTTAAAAAAAAAAAACAACAACAACAACAAAAAACTGCTTCCCTTTTGCTGACAGTGACATTCTCTCTACTTTATAACTTTCCTCTGATCTACAACATGCTGTTTAAAGTTAAATCTGCCACAGCAGTTTCTCCACAGCAAGATGATTCTTGTCTGGCCTGCAGCTGCTAAACTATAATACAAAAGCCCACTGGCAGAATTGACTAAAAAAAAGTATCAATTACAGTCATTCAACACTGGATTCACTGCAAAACAAATAAAGCCATGCCAGTTCCCATTGTTAAGCAATAGGAATAAATCACAAAATTGCTTAGACAGTTTTGACTTACATAATTTGGTTGAATGTCTTGGTGGGTGTGCTCCACCCCGTCATCAACAACTACCACTGTGACTCCCTGGCCGGTAATATTACGCTCCCACAGTCCTGTCACGTTGATGTCCATGCCCTTACTGACGTCATTGTGCTGCAAAAACATTCAGATTAAAAAAAGGATGAGAGGAAGAGGTGGAAATAGAAAAGTCAAGATAAATCAAAACGAGAACAAAAATCAAAACGAGAGAACAGAGGGAGAAAAGGTGAAGTGGTGTATCTGGCAGTATGGGTCTTATTGTACAACGAGCATCTCTGTGAAGACAATCAGAGCTTTGAAATGCACTATGGCTGTTTTGTGTTTTTGTATCCACATGTTGGTCAGCTGTGAAAAACAAAGTAATAAGCTTATAAATTGCTGAAAACAGGAAACTATAAATGAGGAGCAAACTCAAAGGTTACAATCAGCTGAGCGGCAGTATTTAGCTTTTCACTTTACACGTCATTCTCACTTTAGGCAACACGTTTACTTTCCTTCTCTCTGCTTGGTAAGCTGTCTGATATTGCTCCGTAGCATTTGGCATAACCGTTAAAAATAATATCAAATGTCATGTGGCACACAGATTGTTACATTGATTCACATTTAAATTACCTGGCTTAAATTCCATTCTGATTGAGCTGTTAAAATAGAATTTAGAGTTAAAAATGCTTTTTAATTAAGATATGTATTGATTGTCAGCCTCTGAATTACTTAAAAATGTGAATGCCACATTTCATCATAAAGAGAGTCAGTCATATGCATCCTCACCAGGTGCCACTGTTTGGGGTAGTTGGGGTCGTTGAAGGCCATCGATCTCTTTGAGCGGCTGAGCACTCTCTCCTGAGAGTACCACATAACATGAGGGTGTCCTGCTAAAACATCCTCAGGCTGGACAGCTTGTCTCTTGATGCGTCCTACAGACCCAGCACCAGGCTTTGTAGAGCACAGCAAGTAGTGGCCTTCCAGGTGTCCTATCTGGCCATGGTTGTGCAGCCCAGCCTGCTCCGCTATCTGTGACAAGAGAGAACATAGATGACGACTGCAAATTAAACTGGGACAATGCATCTAAACATGGCCACCTTCATGTAAGACTAATGTAAGGCACTGCTGGTCCAGAGAAACCTTTTCATAGATTGTATAACATTTGGAGGAAGTCCCCCTTTTGTGTGTGTGTATCCACACTGGTGGAACTGTCAAAGTTTTGTCAAAATAAAAGTGAAGTGCAAGGACATAGCATGAGAAAATCATGAAAGTGAATCTCTATTGGTATGATTTACTGGAATATAACTGCAATAGGCTGGCATGTGCTCTTAATGTGGGCAGGAGTGATTGGTTAGTGGGGTTTTGGAGGTAATCAGGAGCAGCACCAGGAACTGCAGGAAGCCTCGGTCTAAGATTAGCGGCTCTCTGTATATGGTACTTAACATGTAAGTAATGAGTCACTTGTAATGTTATGTTATGCATCTTAAAAGTGAACAAAATCACATCTCTAATTTTCAACTGCAGCATTATCATGAAACCCCTGACACACAGTAAACACATGTTCCCAGTCAGTGTCCTCCAACTCTCTCTTGTGTTTGTAGCTTAGTTGCTGTTATGCGAACAACTGGCTGGCTGATGGATATGTTGCTCAGAAATGTAATCAGTTGTGTGAATGGAAAAGAAGAAAAGGAAAACGTAAAGGATCTAACAGTATGCAGTTCTGTGGGAAGTATCGCAGTGAGAATGCTTCACAAAACCGTTTGTTTCTAAAGCATTTTTACAGCGAACCTTAAAACAAACCCCGTCAAATCCCTACATAGATAAGAGACCATGGGATAAAAAGAGAAGACGAACAGGGAGCAAAAAGCAAACAACTAAAAGGTTTGGTGAAATGAAAAGCTAACGAATGTAAATGTGTTAAGTTCAAATGCAAGTGTATGAAACAGCCTATTATGGTTACAATAACAACAGCAAATTAAAGCTGCAAGCAGCGATACGAGGGCCCTCGCACCCCAGCCCGTCGAGCAAAGCACAACACCTAAAACCAGCGCGTCCGATCTGATGTCTGTTTGATGGAATTCATGCATTTAACCACCAGCTAACATTTCATCTAATTCAACCATTATTATAGTCGTCCCACTAGGTGGCGCTCTAACCATTACTGACAAATGGCATAACAAACATTTCCGAGCTCGAGTCTCATCACACCTGCGACCTTTGGGAGAGATTGGACATTGTGTTTTGGAGTGACAGCAGATTACTGCTTTTTGGCGAGTGATTGAAACTGCACGTGCCGCCATGACCACCCCGTTTCTCTGAACGTAAAAAGCTTCGCAATTTAACATCACAAAGGTCTTTGGATTCCACACACTGGAGATCGCGTAAATCTGATGAAATCCCTGGGAGGAGTTCGTCAAAGAAAGATTCCTGAAAAGAAGGGAAATTGTCGCCAAAATTACACATTAATTTCAAAATGGCTGACTTCCTGTTGGATTTGGGATACTGCTCCAAGAGACTTTTTTGTACATCTTGATATCTCCTATAAGCTCACCAGGTTTCAGACTCATAGATAAAACACAGAGCAGGGGCTGTTGTTTTGAAAATTTGTAGGGGGTGCTGTGGAGCCATTTTGCACTATTCAATGAAAATGGTAAAATAACAAGAAAGCGCTCATCACATTGGAGGTGTGCGCCAAATTTCAAGACTTTTTAAACTTTCCAAGCCCCTCAAAAGCCACTTCATCTTTCATGGTGAACGGCGTTGCCAACAGGGTGCGCCGTTCAGTTTAAAGTCACAATTTTCTCACTGAAGCATCATGAAGGACTGATGGTGATATTCACCGCTTTTGAGGTGGCCACGATAAACCTGTGAAAATCAGTGCAACAAAATATAAGACATTACATTTCCTGTTCCCACTAGGTGGCGCTCTGCATATTCCTGACAATGGGCACATCAATCTGTTCAGGGCGGGTCTGACATCATCCCTGTTAAGTCTGGTTCTGATCAGACTGGATTTCATTGAGTTATACTAATTTGTTTCTTCATGGCGAGACATCAAAGTTCGCCATTCTGCAGGGGTCACACCCTTTTGCGAAAAGTCACAGTTTTCATTGTAACCCAAGACCAACTCCTTAAGGCTTTCCTGGAGAAATTTGAGGCTGCAGATGTCAACCATAACAATACTGTACACCAAAGTGTAAAACATGACATTTCCTGTTCCCACTAGGTGGCGCTGTCCCTGGTGTCAAATATGGCAGTTGAAATATGTTCAGGGGTGGAGCCTTATCATATGTGTGCTGTTTGGTCCAGGTGGGACCATGTATGACAGAATGAGAGGCAATAAGATTTTCATGGCGAGTCATCGAAATTCGCCGTGGCGCCACCGCTTCACCGTATCGCGAAAACTCAAAAGCTCCGCAATTTAACATGGCCCAGGTGTGTAGTTGAAACTGACCAAAGATGAAGCTTATACGACCAAATCCCAAGGAGGAGTTTGAAAAAGTTCGAGGCATGGAAATACCAAAATTAGAGCCAAAATGTCACCTTCACTTCTAAATTGCGGACTTCCTGTTGGGTTTGCGTCACATGGTCCCACTGACTTTTTTGTTTGTCTTGGCATGATACACATGTGTGCCAGATTTCATTCATGTAGCTCAAACGATGTGTTCGTAGGGCTGCATTTAACAAGGCATAGGTGGCGCTACAGAGCCATTTCCCAATGCTCATATGTAAAACCATTAAAATACAAAATTTTTCACCAGACCTGGCATGTGTGCAAAATTTCATGAGTTTTTGAGCATGTTAAAGCCCTCAAAAAGGCCCTTGTTTTGCCTGAATAATAATAAGAAGAAGAAGAAACGGAGCAGATACAATAGGGCCTTCGCACTCTCAGTGCTCGGGCCCTAATAACAAGCTCTTAAAAAGCATGAATGAAGTACTCTTACCTTGTTGGCTATGAAATCCATGTGCACAGCACCGTGTTCACCATCTTCTTGCTTGTGATCAAGGCCAGTGTGCAGCCGAACCGCCCAGGACTGACCCGGACTGCAAGAGGGTGACGGCCAAAGTGAGGGATCAGAGGCAGGTGCTAAAGGAAGCGAGGGGGTGACAGGGGTCAGAAGGATGAGCAGCAGGAGGGCGAAGGAGGAGAGAGAAATCAGGATGAGGAATGTAGGCAGATAGAGCTTTCCCATGGCGAGGAAGGGTGATGCACGGGACCAACAAGGTTAGCTCTCCTCATCGGAACAGCGACCTGAACATCAGACAGAGTCAGACAGGGAGAGAAGAAGGTGTCATTAGCGAGGACAATCTGTGAATCAGTGCGCCTTGGTGTTTATCATCTGCATGCTGCATTCAGAAGCAACGTTTCACATTCACAGCACCTTACTAACTGGACGCCAACTGTGTGAGATAAACCCTGTGGTTAAATCAAAGCCTTTGCACCAGTGAGACACATACACAGTGCATTCCAACACCTGCAAAACAACATCAATCATAGCTGTTGTGGGCGGTTTCTTCTAGCCAAACAACAGGTTGTACAACATGTACGCCTGCGGTTTTTTCACAGAACCAAATAACGATAAATCAATCGCCAGCAAAACGTCCAGTCTGCGCAAATGTGCGGATGTAACATCTATAACCACATCAGACAGACAGCCGAAGGCATTACCGATGGCTGCCCTATAGAAAATCTGAATTATGATATTAATATCCTTAAAACGGCATTTACGGTTATTTAAATCGTGGCTCTTTCTCTTTGAAACGCATTAGCATTAGCTTTCTTGTCACCCAACAACACGCTCTCTTGACTTATTAGTTTTGATGACTTCTTTTTTTCTTTTTATTCCGCTTACTAGCTAGCTGTACGTTTGACCGAGATTTGTCGTATAATTACAGCTTCTGTGAAAACACTGCCACGTACACGATAGAATTATAATGTAGTAACAACAGAAAAAGAAAGAGGAAAAAAGTCAACCTGAAGAGAGAGTCGGGTTTCGTCCCCAGCCTCGTTGTTGTCATAGCTTAGTAAGCGAGCTAGTTGTCCTGGCGGCTAACGAGTAAGCTCGCTGTTCTTTTATTAGATAAAGTAGTACGAATTAGTAGCTGTTTGAAAATGATTTGTAGTCAGACAGCTTCAGCTTACTTTTCCAATGAATCCCTTTTTAGTCCTCTACTGCTTATGAAATTCAGGGAACCAAAGGTAATCATCTCATTTCCGTACAAATCGCTACCTAGGTGCTACGTCAAGCAGCCTTTGCGCAAAACGTCGTGTGCGCTTCTTCCTGATTGGCCCAGAGCCACGGCGTAAAGCCCTGCAGTTAAAACAACAACAGCAAGTTATTCAAAACACTTGGAGCATTTATCGTAATCGAAGATTTATCGTAAGAAATCATTAAGAATTTTCCTTCAATATAAAAAAGAAGTGCAATTTCAACAGCATGTCTGTTTTTTGTTGTTTTTGTTTGTTTTTACAAGATAAAAGAAATGCTGCTCTATTAAATGGAAGAAATCTTCTTAGCACTCTTTGGGCTTACATTGTAGGAGTGAATGTGTAAAAGTACAGAAAAAGTTTTGTACTTTTTAATGTAGATATTGGGAGAAAAACAGGAACGTTTCTGTCATTTCTGTTCCGTTTTTTAAGTTTGAAGATATCATTGTAATACGAGGTGCTTATGTAGTAACTAAATGATTACTGTTTGGGTAGTGTTTTTTTTTAATGTTTATTTATGTTAAATGGGAGATTTCCCTAATATCCTTTGCACACAGCTCTGGCTGTGACCACAAAAGCCCCATCGACCTCTTCTGATTGCAAGGGGCAGTCAATCAGAAGAAAGCTGAGCTATAACGGTTTGTTTCAGACAATGGAAGAAATGGAGGGCCACATCAAGGCCAAGAAACAGTATGTAGGGCTTATTTTAAATTACAAATCATGCAAGACTATTGCAGTTGAGTTCAATAACACACACACACACACACACACACACACACACACACACACACACACACACACACACCTATACATATATATAGACAACACATTTTCCAGTTACAATTAGTATTTTATTGGTTCAACAGTGCTGCCAGCGCCTGGCAGATAAATAAACAGTTCTGAGTTGACCTATTTACACCTTGTTCAGAGACAATACAAACGGTCTCTTATAGACATACATAGTGTTCTTTAGTGTATAACATACATTGGGCTGGTATCTTCGTCCAAGCATACATGTATGGTCCCCCTTGAAAGATGTGGTGAGTGATTCAGTTTGTGTTTGTGGAAAAAAGCCCTATAAAGTCTTGGTTTGTTTGCTTGTCATGTGTTCTTGTTACATGTGGAAATCATCATCAGCAGTCATATGCAGGGGTATAAGCTCTGTGTGTTTTGTGTGTGTGTCAGCGCAAACACATGATCTGGAATGCACAACCTTTATGTACAATAGATAAATTGAAGCCATCAATATAATAACAAAAAGTGACATCTGCTGTGTTCAGTAGTCTCAGTTTCACACGAAGCAAAACCGATTTTTATACTTTAAATATAACATCTGATATTTCATCAAATTAGCCACTTTATGCATACTTGTTTTGCATTGCAGGATTCATTTGCTGGCATATGTAATTTCACTGGCGCTAGTATCATGTTTCCATTTTTGTTAAACCTCTCAGTACACTTCTCACTTACAGTACAGCTGCGCACATCTACAGGCATGCTCACGTGTATCAGACCGGTCTCATTCACTCATAAGCCACAAACAGAACATCTATAGACACACACACACACACACACACACACACACACACACACACACACACACACACACACACACACACACACACACACAGTGAGCAGTTCATACGTTCATATGTTTACATTATCTCCATCCAGTATTCATATCTGGCGTGTCAGTTTCTTCATTAAAAGTGTTTTAATGTTTCTAAATGCTCTTTCCTCAAGTTCCAAATGTTAAGAGACAAATCTTTCCAAATTACAAAACAAATCCATCGTTGTGATTTATTTATATACTATTTATAATCAGATTATAATCATTATTTTTTCATTTCACATTTTCCTGCATCTGCTCTCTATAGCCATGCTGATCTGCATAGGTAGCTCAAACAGGCAAAGTTGATGCTGATGAAAACGGCTTTTTCGTAACGGCTTTAGTTATCTTGCAAAACACTTGAGGGCGGCAAGGCTGTCACCAGTTTCTTTAGTTAACGTTAGCTGAAAAATCTTTTCGAAGCTCCTGTTTTAACAGCACCGACATTTTAAAACATTTTTTAACCACAGTCCACGTTTATCCTGGCTTTCAAGCACAGGTCTTTATATGACCTCCACGTCTTTCACTTTAGGAGCGATATGTCGTCAGCAAAGTCCCCGTGTGGGTGCAGGCAGCGGGCGAAGCGCCACTGGCACACCATGAGACACAACGGCAGCATGAAGAGAGCGCAGATGCCCGCCATGATGTAGGCGATGGTCATAAGGGTGGACTCGTCCGTCTGGGGGATGTTGTAGCCACAGTCCTCCAGGTCGACCCCGTGGAACGGACCCTCCACGGATGCTGTGCGGAACTCATCGTGCACTAAAAAAACCAAAAACACAGGATTGTATGTAGTCAAGAAACAGAACAATAGTACCAACATTTCTTCTTCCTCCGTCTCTTTTCTCCCATTTTTTCTCTGTCATCCCTCCATCCCCTGCTCCTCACCATGGCAGGTGCTAACAGCAAATCCGATGCGTTTCTTCTCGCGGTCAAACACCACGTAGAAGCCTTCCATGATGACGGCGCCCATCACTGTGCCGGTGCTGGACTGGGACACAGCAAACTTGTAGCAGTCCTCCTGGGCAGAGGCCACGTCTTCCACTGGACGCAAGTATTGCTGCACGCAAAAGAAAAAAAAAAGAAAGAAAGAAGAGGGAAAAGGCAAAAAGTAGAGTTAGACACCCAGCATCAGGCACGCACAGCCCTTGTGTGATCGCCATTACTTCATTCTTAAAATACACCCTCATGTGAGATTTGCAAATCATTGCATGTTGTTGTTATTTACTCTTTACAAAACATCTCAGCTATTTTGTAACAGCGTTTGAGGACAAGGTAAAGAAATCAAACCTGGATTATTGTTAGGCGGTCGATAGGCAACATGACGAAGTAATACATCATCCATAATTCAAAATGTGTGGATATAAATTAGATGTCATTGTCATGAAATTAAAACAATGCTATGCTTTTATAAGATGTTAGAGGTGCATAAATATTAAAAATATTGGCAACACCCAGCGCTACCCCTCAGCCTCCCACCGATGGTACCAATTACATTCTTGAGTTATCGGATTCAAAAAACATCTTAGTATGTGATATAGACAAAAGCCTTCAGGGGCCTAAGATGTACCTGTATGTCAAGCCTGGTTGCTCAACTCCTGCATGTGTAGGAGGAATTCACAGGCAAAGAGACAGAGTTTGTGCATTATGGTCAGATATTGCAATGTCAAAGTGCTAGATGAAGCTAAACGAGAGATAGCAGCGATGTCTCCAGAAATCATGACAATGGTATAAAATGTAGAAAGCATTTTTTTCCTAATATATAAACCACATCAATCTGCAGAAAGAAATGTCCGTGTAGAAAATAGTTCCCAAATCAAAGCTGCTCACAGCTGCTCACAACAAGGTTTGTGTTTTGAGTAACTTGGTTACTTTTTTTGTAAAGACTAGAGAGCTCACTAAAATGCCCATATCACCCTAATTTCTTATTGCACAGTTTTATTCTTGGAGCCTGTTAGAGTAGCTTTGTATGATTCATAGTGGGAAATAATCCTTATTTATTTGTACCGGGCCTTACTGAAGCACCCTCAGCTCATCCTCTGCTTGAAACAAGCAGTTTTAACTTTATTTAAGTCAACTTCCTCTTCAGTAGCTGCCCCTGGGAAACACAAAAGCTGATTTTTTTGGCTCATAGAGTTTGACTGTACATACACTAACCTCACTAACCGGACTTGTTTAATATGATCATCCTGGATATAACGCCACACTAGAATGGTAGCAGATATTGTTTGCTGATCAGTACTGAGCTATGACCTAGAAACAATGATGTAATTGCAAAGCTGTCCACTAGAGAGCGATCCTATGTTTTCATATTTAAAGGATCTTATTCAGAACAAATAAAAATCAGATTACAGTGGTGGATTTTTCCAGCTCAAGTGTTCCTGTATATGCAGTTGTTATAGCAAAGTCATTCACTGTGTTATTCCTGCTACAGACAGTCAAACAGAGGGACACAAAGTAAAATAAATAAGCTTTTCATTTTGCTGACAGCATCAAGGTCACAACCCACTCACATATTTATTGCAGTGAACTTTTCTTTGAAATCTCAAATTCTATTAATCTTGTCACCATCAAGGTCTGTCTGAGCAGCTTTCAATTTATAAAAAAAACAACAAAAAAAGAAAGTTGAATGACTTTTTACACCTTTAGAAAATATATTCAAAGGACATTCAAACGTGCTTTTCTTTTGTCACGGTTTCTAGTTGTGCTTTCATTCCATGAGGACTGGAACGGCATATGTTGGTGCGTTTGCTCTGACCACAGTTTTTGTACTGTGCAAAGTCCAAATGGAAGTTAAACTTTCCACTTACTGATGAATACACAGTGTCGAGACCTCATACAGTGTGTGGCATGCTAACTACATTCTTGCATAACTGCGTCTTGCACCAATGATGAAAATGAATAACATTTTTAAATGTAATCTTCTTATCAAAAGATCTTACAAAATAACATTTAATTTCACATCACCTGGACAGAATTCAAGGTTCAGCGATACTGCTTTATGTCTCAGACCTTTCTAAAACTCCAGCTTCAAAAATTATACTCAGATCCAGAGCGAGACTGCTGTAACTACCTGCGGCAGGATGGAGATTCTGAAGGACTGGTTACGGACTTCGCTCATCAGGTAGAGGGAGATGACTGGGAAGATGTGCCAGGGCGTGGTGCCAGCCTGCCAGCACACCAGCTGCTCCCCGAGCCAGAACCCAGAGGGAAACTGCTCGGTCTGAAAAATCAGGGTCGGAAGGACATTAGTTGGTTCTCATAATCCCTTCAGTACAAACCAGACGACCAGGGCGGTGTATAAACATGATGGTACAGCATATCAGTACTGACCGAGGAGGCAGCTTCAATAGCTTTGACTGCAGCCTGGAATACTTTTCTAGGCAGTCGAAGGTTGGTCGTTCCACTGTCCACAATGCTCTTATCGTAGTTGTACTGTAGAAGACAGTGACACAGTCAGACATGTTTCAAATTTCTTACACATCCTTCATTAGTCTGTTTGTGGTTTTTTTAGCTTTGGTAGGAATCTACCTATCGAGCCTCACCTCTTTACAGTCCATGTTCAGGTCCTGTCCGTTTACCTCAATACGTACGATGATAACCTCATAGTACCACTCCCTGCGGATGGGTGTGTACCAAAGCTCTCCCACATAGAGCGATGGATCCACACCTCCAATGATCTTAAAGAAAGACGAATAATAGAGTCCAATCCGGCCTAACACATGTGCACTAGTACCTACTCAACTCTGCTCGCCTTGACTCGGTTTTTAGGGTTGTCCATTTATGCCCTGTCCAATCTGAGTCCATCTAAAATGTGATGTAAGCAGACTGCATGTCACCAATTGGCTAGTCATTGGCGTTACTCGATGAGCCATGAGAGCGCCTTCTTCACGAAAATAAACCATCATTTTTGAAACCCGGCAACGAGGGCAATGGTTAAATAAAAAACACCACATGGTACCCGAATCTGACAAACAGCCTTACACCGAGAAGCAGGTATACCATCGCCTCAACGTCCCCCATTGTTGTGTTGTGTTTGTGTCGGATACAAATGACGTCACGGGAGTTTCGGGGGCGTTGCTATAACGACCCCATGTACATTAGGTGGTGCTCAATTGTAATGGAAAACGACCGAAGCCAAGAATAGTCGAGTCGAGTCGAGTAGGTACGAGTAGAAAAGAGCTATAAGTGTTTCTCACCATGCTTCCGCCAACTGTAGCGCTGCCCAGGGAGTAGTTTTGTGTGAAGCCCGCACCACATAGCTGGAGAGAGAAGAGGTTGGGGACAGAAGTCTGGCGAACCAGTGAGTCAAAGAAAGGCTCCAATTTCTCATCAGGCTGGAGGAAAACACAGAGAAATAAATCCAGAATAGGACCGGGAATCAGACCATAGCTACAGATTCAATACTGTCATGATATAAATGGTATAGCCATACAGCGATGATTATATAGGATAATCATCTACCATACATGACATCATCTGTGTTCACTGTTTTCTGATTTTAATAATGTTCAGTACTGTAATTTTTTAGGTAAATGTTTCAATAAAAATATCAATATTTGGCACCTCTGTGTAAATAATGTTTGAGAGGATGCAATGAAATATATTGCCGTGTCAATATTTTGTCCTGTCCCAACCTGTTTTCAGTTTCTTAAATATCCTCCTCCTGACACATCAGCAGATCTGCTGTCTAATCACATATTACTTATTACATATTGTGGCTGAAAACATGAACAAGTGAACCTAATTCAGACCACTCTTACAGCCCCAAATAATTACATATTCAAAACCCCAAAACACCTTACTGTCACGAATAAAATATACTTACCTTTTATTGTATCATAAAGTGGGCATTTATGCCATATGTAACAAAACGACACTGATCTTTGACATCTCAGTAACAAAATCGAATCACAGGTTTAGGTTTAAATAGAATGAACCAAATTTTTTTCATCACCAGTTCAATAGTTTCTTGATCTTTTACTAGATTAGTAACATCGCTTACCCACATCTGATGCTGTGCCGCTTGACAGTTTGGTCACACGCTGTCACTATTTTCCACAAGAGCTAAATATAGATGTATGATGTGATAATAAAATCTATTTTGCATGTCCTCACATTCATTTGTTCCTCTTTATAATTTCATTACATGTCACTTTTAAGTAAGTATATTAGCAGTCAAGACATAATCTAACTTCTAGCCCTAACTTTAATCTGTTAGGTTGCTTTGGATAATGGCATTTGTAAGTGTCTTGTAAAGTTTGAATTGAGATTTTCTTTTCTCATATTTTAGAAAGACAGAGTGATTCTTACCCGGGCTATATCAGCATAGGCAAGCCCCAGGATCCCCTCCCAGTTAGATCCATTGATAAAGAAGCGATCCGACTGTGTGATTGCAGCAATATTGGCGCGCAGCGTGGCGTTGGGTCCATGCGGGACTGAGACTAGGTCGGTGCCCAGCTCTCCTTCCCAGCGCCCCTGTGTGTAGGGAACGTACACACTCCTGCCCAGGTCACGGTACGAGGTGGAGCTGTTAATGAACAAGGGGCAGGATTCGTTTTACTCTCCTCCAGCCTTCATAAAATGTTTCCGAACAACTTCTATATCTGACTGAGTCTCTACTCACAGCGATCGATGGTAGTATCTGCGTAGGAAAGGATGAGCAGCCGCCCCAACTGCAAAGTTACTGCTTCCAGTATCCACCAGGATATTCAACTGAATGCAGGAAAGTAGAGAGAGGGATTTATTAAGCACATACCACAAGCTTGTAAAACAATATTACATTTGCTGTGTACAATAGATAACAATGATACTTTTATAGATAGTTTAAGGTCTTACAGGCTGTTTTTGGCAAGTAATTAGCCTCATCTCTAACTGACTTTCATTTTTCACCTCAGGATTTCACTGTACACATCACTCTATTGTTGTAGTGTCCTGTGATGCTTCCTCTTGACCTGAACGTCCTTCTCTGTCCCCTCTCTGTCTCCACTCCAACCCTCCCCTCCTCTCAGGTTGCCCATTCTACTCCCCGTCTCCTCCTCTTCTGTCGGCATCTCTAATGCAAGTATCATATTTTGCATAGTCGGTCAAAACAGTTAGTAAAAGTATGAATGGAGCACCGCGGCAGACAGTGAGGAGAAGAGAAATAAGCCACGTCTGCCTCATATTAATTATGTAAAATACTACACATGATCATTTACAACTATGCATGACTGCGTTTCACAGCACCATTTCTGACTGCATTTTATTGTTAAATGAGAAATTCAGAGAAAGGCCGAGACTTCAGCTGAGAGCAGAGACAGAGTGGCACAGAGAAACCCAAACAGATGAACACACAGGCAGACACTGAACCAACAGCAAGCTGTTCAATAATGGATTGGCTCTTTAAATATCCAGAGAAGTGCTGGAGTCTCAAGGGCCAGCACTGAAAGCCCAGAATAAATCCTGACTGTCTATCTTACCAACACACACACACACACACACACACACACACACACACACACACACACACACACACACACACACACAGACAGACATACATATGTTCATCACTGACATCCACCTGTACTTTCTCCAGAAACACGGTCAGCCATATTTCTGTACGCACTCTGTCCTCCTTTCTTGGACAGAAATTTGCTGACTACACTTTATAGGTCTGCATCTTTCACACGCGCATCCTGAGTCACTGTGTGCGGGGCTACACACACAAGGATCCCAAATACTGAAAGCCACTGCATCCTGACACACTGAGACCTCATGCCTCTCCCTGCACTCTCTCTATCTGTCTTCCTGTCCTCTCTGGCAGAGTGCCTGTCTGTTCCATCCATTATACACCCTTCCCCCTTCACTGTGGAGGAGAAATCATTTAGCAGTTACGAGAACAGAATGCAACCTACATTCTGTTTTTGAAAGTTACTGTAAATGGATCAGGGTCATTTCCACAACATTACTTCTAATAAATAAATGCAAAGTGTCTCCTTCGTGTCTCTGTATGTGCTCATTAAAATTCAAGACCATTTGGCCAACGCTGACCAAATGATTCATGTAGTGCTTTGAGTTATAGTGCCAGTCTTAACCTCTAACACATACAAACTGGTACATCCAAAGGTTTATATACTCTATAGTTTACTTCTTGAAGTTGGCTCTGAGGATCTCCAGGGGTGTGTGACTGACAGTCAAAACAAAACAAATAAACTTGCTATGAATAATTTTTGTTTTGATAACTACCAAAATGCAGTTAAAAATGCATTTTGTACGCATAATTCCCATACACATTATTATTGGCCCAGTAGCAATTCTGACATGATTGTCACCAGGGATGTCACCAGAACACATACTTGTGGTACCTTTCCATACCAAAATTCTGAGAACTTTTTTCAGTACCACAGGTACCGTACCCAGCATTTGTAATGAATAGGACAAAAAGTTTTGCTACTTGGATAATTGATACTGAATACAGTGGAACTCCGACTTACGAATACCCCATTTAACGAAAAATTCAAGTTACGAAGGCACTTAATGGCAATATTTCTGCCTGTGTTACGGCAAAATGCCCGCATAACGAAATCCACTGGCTCTGATTGGCTGAGCCCAGAATGCCTACAATGCCCACAATGCCTTCCGAATCATGTGACAACCCTTTGGCTTTCGTACTTGCGCTTCGCTGTTACACTTGAACGACGTATTGTTGTTGCAGTTAGCAATTAGCCTATAGCCTATCGTTCACTCAAAAGGCGCGATGGGTGCTTCGACTTACAAAAGACCCTCGGGAATGAATTAATTTCGTAAGTCACGGTTCCACTGTACTACAATCAGATTAGATACTCATTTTCAACAGTACCATCTCCCTCTCCTCTAGCTGACAAACAACTGCAGCTCTGCAGACCAGCACAATGCCCCTCCTCTCACTAGCAGCTGAACGTGTGAACAGCAGCACAACAAACTTTGATGAAGCACCTTAAAGATTATCACCCGTGTTTTTATGAGGAATTTCAAGAGATCAGTAAAGCTTGTGTTTCATTAATACTGAAGTATTGAACAGTTATCATAAATGTTAACCTGACTGGTGCACATTAGCCATTTAATTATTAGCCACATTACCTACATTAGTTGTCCAATAACAAGGTTATTATAGTGAACTAAAACTAAACTAATTAAAACTAGACCTGGAAACCCATTTCAGTTAACTAAAATAAAAATAAAAAAGCAAAAAGAAATTTAACTGAAATAATTTTGTGAACTTGGAAAACTAATAAAAATAAAAATATAGAGGCAGTATCTTAAGTTTTCGTATTTGTTAGTTATTGTTAGTAAAAATGTTATTACAACTTCCCTGATCAGTCATTGATGCATGAGACTCTGGATGTCTAAAAGACTGAGAAACAACTGCCTTCAAAAGGTTGTGCATTTCTATTGTATATTGTATATTCTATATTATGAGACCTATACTGATTTTCCTAAATCTTGCATCCGCCATATGCCCTCCATATTTTAATCATTTTAAAAGATTAAAACTAACACAGAATCAAATAAAAACTAACCTGAAATAAGACAAACCTCTTTGAAAACTAACTGAAAGTAAACAGAATTAAAAACAATGAGTAAAAATGAAATAAAAATAAAATGTAATTAGTAAATAGAAAATTATAATGATAAAACTCAGCCCTGAAGGTAGGCAGCAAATGTTTTGCCCATCTGTAATACTGTTAAAAAACGGTGTTAATATTACAGGATAACAGCTATTTGTGTTTAAAAGTCTTATGTTTCAAGTCCCTGACTGAAGTTGAGAAAAGTCCACTAGCTGCCACAAATATCAGCAATGAAAATATGGTACCAAGTCACCAGAAGGAAATTAACAGGGAATTTTTTCCCTTTGTGGCATCCAAAATGATTACACATATATAGTCATTTCCTAGGTATCGGAAACAAGTTCGAAATTCAGTTAGCATGACAGATAGTTAAGCTGAACCATCTGAACTCGACCATCTTTGTGGTGCTTTGATGGCTTTTGGAAGACACACATATGCCTTGTTATCAAAAAGTTTAACTTTTGGTAAGTGAAAGTAATTAAGGATTTTCCTGGTGCTTGAATCATCAAATCATGTATTAAATGTTGCAGAAATGTGTGGCACTTTGTTCTGTGTATAACCTTGGAAACAGACAATATCAGATTAATTTGCAGAACTTAGATAGCCTTAACAGTGCTAGCAGCACTAGCATTGGTTTCTTCCATGCTAGCATCCACTGCTTGGGCTGTATATTGCAATTTGTACAGTTTATTGGTGCAGCTTGCTAGGATTTGCTGATAAATTTAGCACTTTGGAAAATCGGATGTCAATACTCCTCCTGGGTTCCAGAAAACAGGAGTTATTTTTGGTTCTTAGCAAGGTAGAGTCATTCAGGTATCACCAGCAAAGCCAAACAATTTTCGTTTTTTTGTGCTTAAAAAAACTACTGCAGCACGTTCATGGATTCTGGTCAGTGTTCTGTGTATGCCTTATTTAACGAGTCATAAATGCACAACAGTGGCTGTACAGATTAAAATTCAAAGTTTTAGCACTGTTTACATTTAGTCCCACCATCTTAACTCATGGTGTGTGGTGCTGCTGTGATTTCCAAGTGAAAAATCTGAGTTGAGGGGATGTTCCACAAAACATTTGCGACTGGGAACTCAAAATCTCTGACTTCCAACCTGTTCAGGATTGCAGCATTAATGATATGTTACTAATGTAACTAAATATGATCTGTGCAGATGTTTCCAAAGAGCTGAAGTTGTGTTTCAGGATAACACAGTTGTTTCTGTTCAGGATGTAGTTTGTACTTTCCCATCGGACTCATCCATTTGTGCAATAAAAATAATGTTCATATCCAAGCTGCAGACTCCGCCATGATCGTTTGCCAGAAAGTGATTAACTGTATCTAAAAATGACTGTTGGTATTTGACCGTTTATAGATGACTTATTGGCTCATAATCTGTTAAACATATGTCAAACATATCTCTCGTGAATGATGTCTCAATATTCCAAGTATCAACAAGGATTTTCCCACATTTTAATCAAAGTGTGATGACAGTTTTTAGGTTGTTTCCAAATGTTCCCAGACCTGTATATAAAAGATTAAAGCAGCTATTATGAAGTCGCCCACTGAGGCTTCATAACAAGACTTCTCTGCGTGTTTTTCAGTGTTGCAATCCCAGTGTTTTTAAACCAGAAGTGAAGAGAAAGTGGCGAAAATGACTGTGAAGCTGAAGACACCACACATCCCTGACATATTTGATCATTTTTCTTTCTAACTGTGATAATGACAATAATTTTACAAAATTAACTTAATATTTTACTCATTAAGACATTAAACTAGTGACTGAGTCCATAAACTCATCAGTGTTTTTTTGATGTGGCAGAACAAGAGAGACAAGAATCCCCACAGACTTCTGCACAGCTGGATGTCCAGTTTGCAACCAGACGAGTCGCCCCCTGGTGACCTTTAAAAAGATTGCATGTTTAAGGTAAGTCTTCCCCGGGTTCACTTTTCAGACTCGGAGCTACGTCCACACCACACAGATGAAAAAATCTTTGAGAATTAGAAGCTTTATAAACAAAACCTTTATCTATCTTAAAAATTCCCAAAGTTAGTTAAAACACATGTTTATTTCACACCACAGAAAAATAAAGGCAAGAGAAAGAAAAATGGTGGCTACAGTTTTGACGAGCTTTCAACAAAATTGGATTTTGCCCTTAAGTGAATTCATATTGATTATCCTCAGGTCAGGGGCCATCGAGCTGGTAGTTACCAGGGTGACAGTGATTTTTTGGCATGATCAGGCTCAAAAGTAAAAAGACACCCTTTTGACTCATAAAGAATTTATGATAGATAACAAACTAGAAGACTGGCTTTTTAGTTAAAGTTATTTATATTACAGAAATGAAAGTAAATAAAAGCGTTCCTGTGGGTGGTTACCTCACTGAGCATTTAACACCTCTAAATTTTGGATGCTCTTTCTTACTTCCACAGCTACATATCAAAGGTCACTGTTTTGGTTTCTTTCTTTTTTTTAGAAGGTTATGTCTGCAGCACAAAGATTCAGAAAATGCCAACAAACAGTCTCTGACGCGTTCCTCAAATTACAATCGATATATTTTTTTTGAAGACAGATTTCCTGCACGGCTGCCTATATTTCACTTAACGTCAGACTTTGGCTTCCTGCGCTGAAAGATTAGAATAACAATCACTCTAGCCACCAACACAGAGTGTTGTCTGTCAGTGCTGACTGGCCTCTGCTGCCGGGGACTGATCTGCAGCAGACAGATCTCCGTCTCACCCGCTGTCTCTCTCACCGACACAGGAAGAATCAGTGGCAAAGTGACACCTCTGCTTAGCACCTTCGGCCTTCCATCTCCCTCACCATCTCATTGCTTTTGTTTCCTGAAAGCTGCCTGTCTGACTCCCACGTCCTCCCTCTGTCACACACACACACACACACACACACACACACACACACACACACTTGGTTCTCCTTCCTCTTCTTCCACTCTCAAACTCCCACTTTCTTCTCTTTGACCCTTGTCCCTCTGTTTATGTTCTTCTGTCCCCGTCACCCCACTCCATCTTTCTCTTTTTCCTCCTTCTCTTTTAGCAGATCCTCTCATTCCATCTCTCCCTCCGTGCTCGCCCTTTGTGTGCCAGCCTGTACACCGCAGCTGCACCCAGCTGGCAGTCCTCACTCTGCAGAATTAATGGTTCCATTATCTGCCCGTATCATTCAGTCCTTTCTCACACTTTCACAGGGATTCACACACGTACACTCTCACAAACACTACATATATATGAGCATATATGCTGACACACTGATGCAACACTAAGGTAACTGTGTAATACAGATAATATCACAGGGTATGTCTTGCACCAATTGATAACCCTGGATCCAATGAGAAGTTCAAGCTGGTGTCGAGCCTGATAGGTCTGAGTACTCTTAAAGAAGGATGTTTTAAGGATAAGATATTGATTTTTTGGGTGTGCCTGGCGTTAATTACATTGATTTTCTTACAGTGGGTGTGTGTACATTGGTCAAAAAAAGTGATGAGGAACACACTGAGGAGTCAGGGGACATCAAATCAATTACTCTTTGTGAATGAAACCTCTACCTTTTGCGGAGGAGAACCCACGGCCATCTCCACGTAGTATCCCTGGCCAGACTTCCCACGCAGGTTATCAATCATGTCCACGAAGCTGATACCGCCCGCCGCCGCTCCTCTCCGCCTGCGCGCAGGGCTCCTGCTCGCGGAGGCGGCAGGTGGCAGCGGCGGTGGTTGTTCGCCGCGAGCACCTTGCCGCAGTGGCACGCGGATGGCTAGAGACAGGCCCGAGGAGTTGGGGGCGGATTGACCGCTGCTGAGCAGACATAAAGTCGTCCATATAAATATACCCGTTAACCGGTGAGGTTGTAACGTGTCCATGGTGAAACCGGGTAAAAGTTTTGATTTCGGCGTGTTCAAGTCTGACTTTACGACACTCGCTTCAGTTTGACATCCAGTCCGCAGCAACCCAGGGGGAGAGCTCAGGTGGTGAGGATGCTAAGATGACGGCTAAAACCATGATGGCAGTTAAACCACAAACACGAAGAGACGAGGTCACTCTGCGTTCACTCCTGTTTTCTTCATGTTAAATGACACATCGAGGAGGGGAAACCCAACAATGTCACACTACAACAACTAGCATAAGTAATAAATCAAATAGCATAAAATAAGAAATAATAATAAATCGCCCTCACAGCTGATCCAGGCAATCCTCGGTGTCACCGACAATATGAGGC
The DNA here is from genome assembly GCF_013358895.1 of Oreochromis aureus. Classification (NCBI taxonomy): domain Eukaryota; kingdom Metazoa; phylum Chordata; class Actinopteri; order Cichliformes; family Cichlidae; genus Oreochromis; species Oreochromis aureus. Next base: position 31,863,294 of record NC_052955.1, on the reverse strand, counting down.
GACGCGTAAATTACAGTCTGTGCCTCCGTGAGCCAACAAACTGCAGGCCTGCGTAGTTCCGTCCGCGCATCTTCGTGTCAAACGACATTCACCGCTGACAGGCAGGGCGGCCGGCAGGCTACCATAATCCGCATCCTTCCCCCTGCCCGACGCGTTCTCTCTGTTCTCCGCCTTCAAGTCTTTCACCTCCTCCTCCTCCTCCATCTACCCCTCTGCATCCATCAGAGCTGCAAGAGCGCGAGCATCACCTCCGTCAAGTTAGCTTACAAAACCACACAATTTCCTCGAATACTTTTCAAAATAAAACAATTTACACCGATTACGCCTGCATAAGCAAGAAAGCAAGAAATCCCCAATGTGTTCTAAAATTAGACGGCACTGATTATTTGCAGCACTGCACATTGACGGTCACACATCATGTGTCAAACCACTGCAGAAGGCCTGGAGCAGTAGCGGTTTTAGATACGGGCGACACGGGCAGTTGCCCGGGGCGGCATCGTGGTGGGGGGCGGCATCACGGGCATCGGCAAAAAAAAAAAATTGCTAGTACTCATGCTGCCCCGACATCAGCCAGCGCATACTGGGGATGACACAGGCACCGATCGGTTTTCTATCACCCATTTGCTGGGAGTAAGGGCGCCCTCCGTTTGCGAGGTGCGCCTGCTGCTTGCGGCACAGGGAGGAGAGGGCGGGGCTGCGGGGGATTCTCTGGCTGGCTGGAGCAGCATCTAATAACCAACTCGCAAAATAAAAGAAAATAAAAACAAACCAACACCACGAAAACACCAGACATCATGATACAGACTTATAATTTACACCGATGTTTTTTCAAAATTCTATACGCGAAAAGTGAGCGCGAGAGCCCTCGGTGCGCCTGCTCGCTGCTGAAGTCAAAGTAAACTTTATTGTCATCTCCGCTACACACAGTACAGTACATAGAGAGACGAGACGACGAGGCTCCAGTTACAGCAGTGCAAGTAAACAAACAATAAATATTTAAGAGTAAAAAAATAAATATACACTTTAGGACTCAGGGTAAAGGGATCAATAACAATTTAAAATATATATTTTATATTTTGTTGATTTAAAGTCTCACACACAACCCGTTTTTAAAGTTTAAAAAAAAGAGAAAAGAAGAGGCCGGGGACTGAGCCTATTTGCCTGACGCGCTGTCAACTTTACGCAATAATGCGAGAGGTGGAATTGCTTGCTTGTTTATTAAAGTGCTTGAAAAGTTTACAGAGTAATGTGATCGGCTCGCGATTCAGTCTTAAAACATCACAGGCTCTAATGCAACAAGGGGAAACTCGTTCTACCCAGCCCTTCTCTCTGTCAAAATCAAACCAGTGAATGACAGACTGACAACGCCCTCTTAATGTCGCCACTAGCAGCCACGTGACTCCCGTTACACATCACCATAGCAACGAAACAAATAAAAACCCAGTGATCATTAAAATTCAATACATTTAATTATGGCTCCTACAAGGAGAAACGAGCAAATGATGCAGGTAAGCAGGTGTGTCATTGGATAATGGCAGGTCATGTATCCTAAAACATTCAGAATCAGAATACTTTATTAATCCCTAAGGAAATTATGTGGGTTACAGATGCTCCAAGAAGAAATGGTAAAAATAGTAACAGTAACAGACTAAACTCCAAACAATATATACAATAATATAATACTAATTAGTCATTGTCAATTGTTGATTTGTCCTGTTCTCATTGTATGACGAATTATGATGTCTGTTTAGTAGCCGTTTCCATACTATGCATACTCTCTCTCTCTCTCTTCATATATGTGTGTGTGTGTGTGTGTGTGTGTGTGTGTGTGTGTGTGTTGGGGGGGGGCGCCAGACGGAGTGTTCGCCCAGGGCGCCAAACAGGCTAGGACCGCCACTGGCCTGGAGTATACGCCTTTCTTAAAGAGGGTTTCATTTAAAACAAGGTTGTTAAAAAGGAACTGACTGGTTTGTAGTGCCCTCTTTATAATGCCTTAGTTTTCAGTTTTACAATAGAAAAGCTTACACTTGGTTCCATTTAAATTAAATCGCCCTTGTTTCCTCAATTGCTGTCTTGCTCGACTTTTTTCTTCTTCTGTAGAGCCTGTAATGCTTTCATATCGTCTTTTATTCTGAAGCCGCGGTATTGTAGGTCTCGCAGGTTGTTTGGAAACTGTCCCTAAGAAACATTGCATCCTGGGGAATGTAGTTTTCACCACTACTCCTTTGCGAATCACGAGGCATCAGTTCCAATATCAGAAACACCTCAAACATTCATACAAAACTTCAGGGTGCTGTTTTATTATGTCAGACAACAAACAGATGCATTACAGCCGCACAAACGTTGAACACGATTTTATAAATATTGCTATGGAGACGAACTATAACTACATAGATAACATAACACTCTATAACTGTATAACTGCGGCGTTAACACACTTAACTACTATGTCCTTGAAGTGCTTGTATGGTATTATTCACAGTGTTTGTCATAATTCATGTAGACATTGGCTTTTATGTTACATTTAAATAATTATAAGTATCCATAAGACATTATTTTGTATAGTAGTAGTTACTCAAAACTACTGTAAACACAGTATGAAGTTATCACATGATATTATATAACAGGAGGGTCATTTTTCATTCAAAACACTTTGCTTCTTTTGAACCTTGACAGACTGGCTGTCTCATGATGACCCTGCACGGTCCCAGAAGGAGGGGAGATGGAGGCAGGGGGCAGGTGCTAAAAAACTGCTCCCACCTTTCCTCTCCGTGCGTCCTATGGAGTCTTTACTGTGATGAAACAGTTCACACTGCTCCATCATCAGCGGGTCCAGGCCCTCCTGCCCTGAAGATGGAGAAGAAAATCTTTAGAAAGGTACTGAAGAACATTTAGACCAAACCTGCTGTCTAACAAATATAAATAATTTGCCAAAAGCTCATTTAAATAATCTGGTTGTTCCTATCCAGTTTTAAAACACTGCGGGACTGGTGGGCAAATAAAGCACCAAACGGGCTGCATTTATACAATCTTTTCCTTAAATAATCCTTCTCTGTACAGTTTCATTAAGTAGGTTGAATTCAAACAGGTATCCACTAGTTAAAATTTCTTTATTCCATGAGCTAAAAAGACTTTAACCACATATAACACTGTTTAAAAAAAACCCCAAAAGATACTGACTGGTTGAAGTCTTTGATTCACAGTTTATTTGCTCTCCAGATTTGTCGATTTGAGATTCAGCTCTGCCCTCTGGTGGACACCACACTGCTAGAGGACTGGGATTACCCGCCCTACACACAAACACACACACAAAACCATAGTGAGAAAGAGGGAGAGGTAAGTGTTCACCTTAACCTCACACACAAATTAAGTACATGGCAGGCAAAGGTGTTCATCCTGGATATGTATAACCTGTCATCTATGAACGTCAGTTCTTTGCATACAAAGGTCAAAGATTAGCTATCATCAAGACTTATCACTATTTAACGGGTGATAAAAGTGATAAAGAAACAGTGTGATCATGTCGTGATTTCTTCTGGGCTATCTAGGGACAGATATGTTTATTAAATTAGGTGAAGTGCATAGAAAGTGTGACACTCACCAAGCCTGGGGGTCTGTAGTCCTGAAGCCTTTAGCAAATGGGTTGCTTGCAATTTTTAACTGAGTGATCTAAGAGGAGAGGGTAAAATAAATGGCATGAAAAGCAAAGAATCGCTTAATGCACAAAAAAAAAAAATCAAAAATCAAACAGATAAAAACATTGTAATGTCATTCATTTTTTTTTAGCTTGCATCATGTTTTACTCAGGTCTGTACCCTGTGGTTTTGATAAGCAGTTACAGCCATGAAGCGTGTCTCAGGGAACGAGAAAGAGCAGAAGTTCTTGTATGCATTCAAGTGGCTGTTGGGCGCTGGATCCACATACACCACATGGAAGCGGGGTTGATAGCGATGCATGGAGTTCAGTATCATCTGGAAGTGAGGGGGACATGAGAAAACACAAATAGCTTAGTACTTATTGTTGCACACTGCTACGATCTCTTTTTCTGGCCTTGAAAGTCAAAGCCCTCACTCCCTGCTCCATTGGAATCTTTTACAGAAGCTTTGCATGATTCACAATTCAAAACAATCCTTACTACAGCTCCTCAGTTAATTCTCTGTGTGAAAAAACCCGTTTAGCGTCATAGCTCCTCATTTAAGACATTGACTAACATGTCCGTTGTCATCAAGCAGGTTGTTGGTGAGCTTTAGGCTGTCGAAGGACACAGTCTGCTTCATCCACTGGGCTCCACGGGCAGGTGAGTCTGGGTGGAAATGCATCCTGCTTGGGGCTGCGACATCTGCTCTTCCCGCCACTAACCAGGATGAGCTGTGGAATGCATATCTGACACACACACACACACACACACACACACACACACACACACACACACACACACACACACACACACACACACACACACACACACAAAAATGTTCAAAGCAGGACTTACAGAGCGACGATGCTTGCAGAATAGTATTCATGCAAGTAACACAAGGGTTAACTGTTAAACATCACAAATACACTAAACACAGTTACGCAGCTTGTGTTTCTGACCTGTATCTTTTGCTGTCGACAGGGATAAAATCCATGAGAAGAACATATTCGGCAGAGGGATCCATCCCAGAGATCCGTACCTGGAATGTCGGAAACATCCGCCTGCAAGTTAACAAACAGATTCTAGTGAGAGGTAGTGCAGGAAGACAAAGAGGAAACATACAAGATATGATGTTTAGAGGGAGTTTGCATAAATATGAGGATTCTCATCACCTTCCTGCTTTGGTAACAATCATCTCTGTGCCCAGCTGGTCAAACTGCTGCCAAAGTGCCTGCATCTCCAGCTGAACTCTGACCCCACTGATCTGGGGGCACTTTGTGCTCGACAGTGACCCTTCATCTGCGCAGCAGGGTAGAGACAGATCACAGCTCTGAGACAGCTGAAGACCTGAGGAGAAGAGAGAGTACAATTCTGTTCATATTTGTTATAACAGATTCTGCCCATGAGCTTTGATGCGATAACTTGGAGTACGAAACACTTACCATTCATAATTTCAACACCTTTTATTGATAATATAGATGGAGGTGCTATTTTGTTTTTTCCAGTCTGTTCATCCAGCTCTAGTCAACACATTCACTGACAGTTTTGCAAAGCAACATGGCACTGAAAAGAAGAATTTGTATTCCAGTTTTCAGGTGCTGCAGTAGATGTACATCCAGGTCTGTGGAGTGTCTTGTTGCAGTGTGAAACAAGCTGGTTTTATACACCATGAGGCTCTCGCTGGGGACTTCCATGGTGGACTCATCCATTACAATATTCACGGTGCCATTGACACACACTAATCACAGATGCACTCACTTGCCGCCCCGAGAACAGTTAAGGCAAAAATGTGCGCGTGCACACGCACAAACACACATCTAGAAATCTCCGCTCTATTAGCTATTGTTTCTTATGGCCTGAAGCAATAAGTGAAGCTCGTCCTAACCAACCTTTAGCACATTAATAACACCCTAATCGGCCCAGTGTTGCAGGGTGCAGACAGATGAGGACATCATCGAGCTGCTTTTTATTATTCAGAGCATTTTCTGGGAGCAGATTTTCAACACCTTACTAATTAGCGAACCGGTTACTCCTTAACACTGACCAAGGTATACATTTCTGAGGCTGGTTAGAAGCAAGACTCTGGCATATTCAAACGTCATCTCTTGTCAAGGATCCACTGATGAATGTTGTTGTTGTTGTTGTTTTTTTAGATTTTGGAGAAAGGTCATTTCACCGTGTTGTTTGTGCAAATCATCTTGGGTTGCATGATGACCAGAAAACTACTGTTCATATAAGAACTCTGTGTGTGTGTGTGTGTGTGTGTGTGTGTGTGTGTGTGTGTGTGTGTGTGTGTGTAGCTCAATAGGACAGTGTTGAAGGGATCCAGCCTAGAGGGTACACAGCAGAGTTGTCAATAGGCCGGTCACTGCATGATCAAGTCATTAATCACAGCTTCTGGTGTTCACAGACAGAAATGTCTCATGTGCTATCGTACACCAGTCCTAAGTACAACTGATTGTATTAATATTCTTCTCTAGCAGACCCTTCTGATCAATGATAACCTCTCAAAATGCTGTGTGTGTCTGTGTGACATAACCTTAGGGGTTCACTGAGGTCCTAAACACTCTAATGAATCTGAACATGTGCTTTGATAACCCTAAAAAAAGGCGTAGATGTTCACTGCTACTGTTGGGGAATTTTAGGATGAGGAAAAGTTTTACGTATCATATAGGAGAGAAAAATCAGAGAAGAGCATTTCAGAGTAGTATAAACAGTCAGATGTTTATTGAGCTGTATTTCATCAAGGCACACTTTTCGTCAGACAAGCATCATTACACAGGAGTTTGAGCACGTGCAATAATTCACATATGATTGCTACACAAAAAGTTGGGCACAGAATGTGAAGAATAGAGCAATTATGTGCTGAGTATCTACGCGTCTGTGTGTTTGGGAGCTTGTGCTTGACCGTGTACGCATGAAGTAAGCTGGGGAAGAGAGAGTCCCGCCGTTTAATTCATCAGCAAGGCTACGTTTTAGGGAAGTGGTCTGTTTGTAAAGAAAGAAGGAATCGAGAGAAATTTGGAATGGATCTAGACATGATAGGAAAGGGAGGTTAGTTATAGGAACAGGGTAGGGAGGATTTAGCTCTTGGTGAAGGTTTCGGAAAGGATTGCGAAGATTTGCTGAAGCTTTGTCTTGATGTCTTCGGCCAGAGGATTAATCTTCGCCCTCAGGGCAGTAAGGTCTTCAGCTCTGACGTTGTGTGCGTGGTCGTAGGCCTGCCTCAGCTGCTCCTTGTATTCTTCAACATAGGGAGCCAACATTGCCTTTGCTTGTTCCACATGCGTAGCAACCCTGGCACGAATACTCTCTACAATGGGTGTCAGCGCAGCCTTGGTCTCTTCCACATTGGTGCGAATCTTCTCACGCAGCTCAGTCATAACGGGCTCCAGCTTTGTCTTCAGTTCGTCCATTTCAGCTGTGTGCTTGGCATAGTACTCGCTGATGATGGGCTGGAGGCGGCTGCGGTAATCCTCGATGTGTCTGTCGATGACTTCCCTCAGGTGAGCACGTTTGGGTTCCAGCTCGGTTCTCAGGGCCTCAATATCAGTCGCAATGTTGCTACGTAACTCAGCAGTGGCTTCAGAGACTGTGGTAAAGACGCTGTCGGTCACAGGAGCAACGGAACCCTGCAAAGCCTTGACCTGAGTGTGCAGATCCTCCAGGCGCTGAGCCAGGATGACCCTGAGAGAGAACAGAGATAGGAAAGCAAAGCCATTTTAGTTAAGCTAAGTGTACACACCAAAGAGCGAATGTCGACTGCAAAGTGTAAAAACTGGCTAAGGCAGGAAGTTAAATGAACCCCCGGCAATGCAAGCACCAATTACAAAAAAGTGCAGCTGATGGACAAGAATGAGAATCCTTACTTGAACTCTTGGTATTGAGTGTCATCAAGCTGGTCCAGGGCTTTGATGGCACCCTCCTTCGCCTGAGTCAGGTAGACATCCACAGCGGACCGGATTTGGGCCAGCTGGGAAGGCGCATCAGCCTGCAGGGAAGCGGCCTGAGAGCCTTTGACAAGCGAAGAGGGAAGAACTGTTAAAGGGTAAAGTGGATCTCTTGAAGTTGCACCTGCAGTTTAAATTATTTCCCTCAGGTTGGAAAGGGTGCAGTCAGTACTTACCGACAGCCAGCAGAAGGGTGAGAGCTAGAGCCACAAATTTCATGGTGACGGTCTAGAGCAGAAAAGCAGTTAATGATTAGGAATTGAACATCCAATTGAATAGTGGGAATTCATTAATCCAACAGAGCTTGAATCCTGTGCCTAAAGCAGACCCAGTAGTCTTAGAGGTAAGAATGTCTTAACAGCCCAACACATTGCTGAATTAGCCTGAATGAGTTTGCACTAAATGTATAGCAAGCTATTAAAGGAACTTGTAATCTGAGTAGATTACAGAGGATGATTAAGGAGATCAGACTTAAGCTGCTACATAATCCTGTTTCAGGTTTTGCCTTAAAACACAGTCATAGAATTAGCAGGAGACACTCTCGGTGGAGAAGCACTGCTGTAAAATTACCTCAGGCTAAAGGGCACAATCCCAAAGTTATATCTAATAAAATAAAAAATACAAAAACTTTAAATCAGAATGAAGAATTTTACTTCCAGGAATTTCTTTTTTCCCTTTGTTTTTTAAGTTAGATCTAACAAAAAGTTCCCCGACACTTAATCCTTTCCGGCTTCCAATTCTGTTCTGCAAGTACCGGCTAAAGCCACGTGAAAGTTGCTTCTCTTACCTGGTGGAGTTCTGGACGAGACTGAACAACTTCAGCAGGGGCAGACTTTTTATAGTCCCTGGGTGGGGGACGAGTCCATGTGGAGAAGGGGGAGGGTGGAGGTGTGAGGTCTGTGTGTCTCCGTGGAGGTGGACCTCAGCCCCCTGTTATCTCCATCAGCAGGAGGACTGGGGCGACAGTTCAATGGTCAGCTAGTGGGAGGAGATCAGTCTGCGCACACACACCGACGCACACCATTAACCTGCAAATATACATTATCAGCACCATACGTGTATCGGTGAATCAGTCCTCCCCATTTATCACATTTTTCTTTCTCTCTCTTTTTTTAAAAAAAAAAATCTTCTTCTGGGACATCTGTCAGCACTTTTTTCTGCTTCACGAGGACTTTTTCTCATTTGTCTTGTGACCAAGTTGTTGCAGAAAAACATGAAAGGCTGACAAGAACAAAGTAAAAAATGCCAGTTCAGTGTGAAGAGTGAGCCAGGAAGATTGTGAAATTAGAAAGGAAGTGCGAATATTATTATGGGTGTAAAGGGTGACATGAGAGGAGAGCTCGACTGGGCTGGTGGGAAGGTGGGGGGGGGGGTGTGAAAATGAGGACAAGGGTTGAAAATGTTACCTGGGTAAACACATTTCCCAGCAGTCTCTTGTATTTTTCTATATTTTTCACATTCAGTTCACACCAGGTTCTGTAATGGGGAAAGCCACATCATTCACAGTCCAACTCCTTTCTGAAAAAGCTGCCAAGGTAAACAGACATGAGTAAACAGAAGTGACTTGATGCAATCAGCTCAGAAATGCAGTCATATTAAATCTAAAGTCATTAAATCACAGGCGGCAACTATGCACACGCGTTCACGCGCAAGCAATACCACATAACGTGCAACCTAAAAAAATGTAGACTCATTTTAGATAACAAATTCTCTCACTGGTGTGTTTGCGATGATGATTAATGAGGTCAAAGAGTGATGTTTGCTATGCTGTTGTTTGTTGTCCTATCACCGGTGGACTTTGTCACCGTAGCTTCATGTGATGGGGAATAGGAATGAACATAGTGCAAAGATTTGTCTCTAAGTCTGTGCATTCATGTGTCTACTGAGAGTACTTTCATATCTTTCGTTTTTATTTGAAAAGAAGTTTCTGTCAGAAGAGATGGGAGCATAATTTTTATATTTCAGCTGTATTTTAGTAGCCCCTCATTGCTCATGTGCTGAAATCTGAATATTGAGATGCCAGATGGTTTCTATACCCGAGGAAAGTCATAGAGAGACACGTAGAATGGTTTATTTGAAGAATTTCATTCGAGCACTAGTGAACATCAATAATGGCCTTTTTATGGCCTTTACATCTTAAAAACCTCATAGTACCATATCATCCTAATAGAGCTCTTTGCTGTCAGACTGCAGGTTTACTTGTAGGTCCTAGCATATTTAAAAGTAGAATGGGAGGCAGAGCCCTCAGCTTTCAGGCCCCTCTTCTGTGGAACCAGCTCCCAGTTTGGATTCAGGAAACAGACACCATCTCTACTTTTAAGATTAGGCTTAAAACTTTCATCTTTGATAAAGCATATAGTTAGGGCTGGATCAGGTGACCCTGAATCCTCCCTTAGTTACACTATGATAAGCCTAGGCTGCTCGGGGCTTTCATGGATGTACTCAGTGTTTCTTCTTCACTCCCCTTTTCTTTACTCTCTATGTGTTTATACATCACTACTGCATTTATTCATAGTAATTAATTTTAATTTTAATCTCTGGCTCTGTCCCACAGTGTGTGTTTTGTCCTATATTCCTCCCCTCATCCCCAACCAGCAGATGGCTGCACCTTCCTGAGCCTCGTCCTGCTTGAGGTTTCTTCCTGTTAAAAGGGAGTTTTTCCCTCCCACTGTCGCCAAATGTTTGCTCATGAGGGGTCATTCGGTTGGTTTTCTCTGTGTTATTGTAGGGTATTTAACTTACAATATGACACACCAATAGGTCACTATTGCTGTGATTTGGCCCTATATATAAAAAAGGAATAGAATTTAACTGAATTATACTCTAGGCCACATCTGCAGACTTAAAGCTTGTGTATTGCTGGGTTATTAGGTGCAGTGTTGCACAATAAAAGTTCCAGTAGCCTATATAATCAATGAACGTTTCTTTGAATGCAATCTCTGTGTGATTGCAACATAAGAGCAAGCAACATGTAGCAGGATACTACCCAAAGAATTTACCTAGTGGAAGAGTATTATAAAGTCTGCAAAATGAAGATAGTAGAGGGCTTTGACTCTAGACTTTCATGTCAGAATATAAGGATTTAAAATGATTTTAAAAACAGGAAACATTGACTTTTTCTCCACAGCTCTGCACACACACAGAGGTAGAAATATAGAGCATTCAAGTAATCAAATGTTGAGTTGATATATACCGTAGTAGAAAAAAGTGTTTGTACATGGCCTGATGTGAAGCTCAGTGTAGTTTGTGACATTGTGTTTGAGTTTCTGCCTGAACAAAATTCCAGATTAGTTTTGGTGTATTTTTACAATTTGCAGCAGTTCTATTCATTTAAAAGTCTAACCTTTTTTTTTCTCTCCACTTTGATTTGTCTTTGCTGTTCATTCTTTGACACCTTGGTGTCTTTTTCCTACCCCCATGTTCTGAAGTATGCAAGCAGTCAAGCTGAGCCTGGTGACTCTGTGAATACAGAGGAGTCGCCCACTTCTACCACATTCACAGCTTCTCCTTTTTTAATCACCACTTGCCATTTGTCTGACACCAATTAGCAAATTCCAGCAGTCAAGGTGAAACACAAATCACTGGGAAACATCTTGATGGAAGCCTGGAATGCATTAATTATAAAAACACTGCACCAGTGCCGGATTAATTCGGCAAGTTGTTTTCCATTTATAAAGCCAAGTATTTTATGCCACTGCAATGTCACAAATGACTGCTTTACTCAGGCTATAGAATAGAATAGAATAGAATAGAATAGAATAGAATAGAATAGCCCTTTATTGTCATTGCATATATTCCATATATTTGGACTATATCCAATCTGGAGATGCTGCCTCGAGCTCTGAAGCTGTGAGATGGACTTTCAATGACTTTCTGAAAAAAAAAATCCTCAGTGAAAATAATCGTTTGGTGCAGGCTCCCACTTGACACACCAGCCACATTAAAAGGCAGAACTGGGTGCCACTTTAGGTCACTGGGTTGATTTGGTGACCTATATGCTGTCAGACTAATGAAAAGGTTTGGGTTCAAACCTGCCCTTTTACTCTTTTTCTTCCCCTACTCCTGTCTTTCCTGTCTTGTCTCCATGCCCTTAAAAAGCCATGCAACCACACAGTGAGGAAAATAATGATTTTAACGCCTGCTAAATTTTAAGTTTGCTCATTTACAACGAAGTGAACAAACTTTTTTTTTTTTTTAGTAAGTTTTATTGTAATGTTTGTTAGTGATCTGGCAGTTGGAACCACAGTCACCAAGAATACACTTTTTAATACACTACGCTGTGATGGACTAAAATCTTACAGCACCCGCATGGTCCCCCTGGTCAAGAAAACACATGTAGATATCTGTCTTAAGTTTGTCAGTGAACATCTAAATGATTCAGAGAAGGCCTTGGAGAAAGTGCTGTGGTCAGATGAAACTAAAATCAAGTTCTGTGGCATCAATTCCTGTGTTTGGAGGAAGAGAAATGCTGAGTATGATGCAGAGAAGACCATTCCCACAGTTAAGAACGGCAGTGGAAACATTATGTGTTTTTCTGCTAAGAGTGTAGGATGACTTTACCTCACTGAGGGGTCATTGACCATTAAAGTCTTGGATGACTTTAATCAACCAGAACACTGAAGATGGGTAATGGATGACCCAAAATATACCACCAAGACAACAAAGGAGTGACTAAAGAGGAAGCACATTAAAGTCATGAAGTGGCCTAGCCAGTCTCTAGACCTCAGTCCTATAGAAAATCCATGGTGGGAGCTGAAGTTTTGAATTACTAAGCAGCAGCTAAGAAACCTAAAGGATTTAGAGAGTTTCTGTAAAGAGGAATGGACCAAAATCTGTCTTGAGACATGTACAGACCAATTACAAGAAACGTCTTATTCCTGCGTTCGCCAAAAAGGGGTTTTCTGCCAAGTCCTGAGTCAAGCTTTAAGTGGAGATCAATTACTTGTTTAATTTCAGAGGCATATACATGTATAACTTTTTTATGTAAAGTGTTCTTTCTAGATTTTTGGTTGATATTCTGTCTCTCGCAATTAAAATAATTCTACCATAAAAACTGGATAAATATAGTACGTGGACTGTCTTGTCACTGTGCAGTGACCATGTGGGCTTTTGCCCTGACCCATAAGATAAGAATGTTCTGGATATCAGCTGCTCAGAGCTGCTGAGCAGGAATGTCATCAGAGGAATGACTCTTATCTGGAAGAATAACCTTTGAGACTGCTTGCGTCGCACGACATTGATTCAGCATCCACACCGAGCAGTCCATCTACATTACTGCTGTCATAATTGATATCAATAGGACCTCAGGACTCGTCGCTGGCAACTCAGCTGCTGAGGTTGCAGATTGTGTAGCAACACTGAATTCTTCTGATGGAGTAAGAATAGTTTTAAAACCAAGCTCAAATGAGCTCATTATAGCTCATTAAAAGCAGTGTCAGACAATATATGTGCTTAATAAACATAATTTGAACATTCAGTAACTGCATATGAGTTACAAAACAAGCTGATTTTCCATCCTTTGCTACAATTTCCACGAACGAGGCATATATAAGTGAACTCTTTTGCAAACAGACAGTTCTGATATGATGCCCTTTCTTAAAGCTCCTGTCTTTGTCGTCATCATCATTTCAGTGAGCGTTTGGAGGGGATATAGTAGCTGAATTATGCTGATTTGCCTATGAGATGTAGATATTTGGGGCAAAAAAAAGAAGAAGAAGTTAGTTTTCAAGTCAGTTTTAATGTATGCCTCATTTCTTCAGAGAACGTTGATAAATATTTCATCATTCAAACCCACCGTCTGATCAGGCACTGGCTGAGGTTCAAAGGTCACGTCACTGTTCCAGCTGCCTCCATGATGGAGCACTGCTCTCTGATCAGCAGGGGAGGTTATCTCAGCTGTAAGCAACAGTGCGGCGCACTCACTGGCTTTCTCCAACTCATACACGCCACTTCAGGTCGGCCATACGCACGTCTACTTAATTGTACGTAGGTGGTTTTGCAATGTCACATCTGCTGAGGCCCCTTCGGTTTTAATACAGATATTTGGCCCAGAGCCCTGCACGGAGAGTGTCACTGTAGGTTGCATCGCCCTGCGGGCTGTACAGCTTGACAGCAAAAAAGCAAGAAAATCTGCCGTGAACTCGAATAACCTGAGAAGTGCAGCCATGGTGATATACAGTTGAGAACTGTTATTTAACTGCAAATCTCTACACACACACATGCTTGACAAATTCTCACGTAATCAGAGAATAACGAGGACACACCAGGGCATCTCCTATGCCAGCCTTTCTGATAGGGAACATTATCTCCTCTGTTTATGAGGCGCTGCAGTCATTTTGCTGCTCTGAGGACTGCTCATAGATAATTAGTACACAATTAGGACCTTCCAGCAGAAAAGGAACATGTGGCACTTTAAACTTGTGGAAAAGTGAAAGCAAAGAGCTTGGTGATGATCTGGACGTCTCGACTTTTACTGGCTCCGCTTACCTGGTGAACATACACTCGACCGTCATTGCTTTTTATATTTTATTTTTTCAATACCTACATGGCATCGCAGCCTCGCATAAGAAGTGCACAGTGTGCGTAGGTGTTGAGTTGATCATCGAAGTTTCAAGGCCAGTTTGTGGTCCTCTAGCTGCCATTGCCCAAGACATGGAGGTTATTCACCCTGACGCTAGAACCAAACCACCCACACCAAAGACAAAGCAAACAAACGCTGGGGAAGAAAAGTCATTTCCCCTGAACCCGGGCATGCCAGGGATTCTCAATACTCTGGGAGTTTGTTGCATAATATTTATTGCTGAACACATGTCATTAGAGAGGTGACCGTGTTTTTCTTACTAATGCGATGCGTGGCTAAAGAGCAGAATGACTGAAGCCAAAAACTCGAGAGAGCGAAGGAGGATCTATGTTGAAGAATAGGAAGTATTTGGAAACTTGAGAGATAATTGGCACCGTGTTGAGACAAAGATTTAGAATAATTTAGTCCTTTTAGTGTATTAATACAGCTGCTGTTTATCAGAAAGGGGTTTGGACATTGCTGTGTACTCTGCCTCCTCTGCCCTCTTGTGGTTAAGACTCTAAGTCATTACACTAGGATATTTCTGATGCTTACAATCCTTTAGTCCTCTGTGCAAATGTTACTTGGTAACAGTGTAAAAAATAAATAAATCCCGTGGGAGCTACTTTACTGTAGGCAGCAGTCAACAAAGGGCTGAATGGGATAGGTGTCAAGCATCTGATATCACATCCTGGCTCTGGCTCTGTTAAAAAGCTTCATTTGGCAACGCCTCTTTGATGGAGTGAGTGAAAGGGTCAGAGGACAAAAAGTGCCATTTGACACAACCACAGGGTCCTCACACTTAACTCCCCCTACAATAACGCCTGCAAAGCACATGCCTTGCCCTGCTGTAAAAATAAACTGCCTCCTATTAAAGCAGTTTTAGCACATGTTTGACAATGAGCAGCTCTTTGAATCACATGTCACAATGAAGTGCTAAAAGGTTGGGAGTTTCTTTCTTGCCACCTGATTTCTTTTTTTGGGATTGTCTTTGTTTTGTCACGTTAATGTTAACAAGCGTCACCTCTATGGAGCTCTGTTCATTAGCAGGGGGAGAGCAGTTGTGTTATTTCCATGTTATTTCCAAAACAGAGAATGGTTTCACATGCAGTGTGAGAGCTAACAACAGATCCAACTGCTGCCTTGTGACCTTCGACCTAAAAAGGGACATGATGAAAAAGGGAACTGGGGGATTTAGAATGGATTTTAAACTTCACCACAAATATGGTGGAAAATTCTATATTACATAAACATATTTCTCTTCAAAGGTAATATCACATAACTGGATAACATAGCTATTTCAGTCCTAGTTTACTCCTACAATACACAAGAGGAATAAGCGAGAGGAGGATGGATGTGGTAGTCATCCCGGTGTAAGAATTACAAATAAAATGTAGACCTAGGACTCTGAAAGTTTCAGCTTGGAGCCCCTTTAAAAGTTTGTTCCCTCCAACACACACCTACACCCCAAACCCTTGGAAAATAAAGTAAGGTCAGGTTGAAGCTGTACAACTATTGGTGCTTTCAGGTGCACTGCAAAATATTGTACACATGGATACATACATAGTACAGAATCTGCTTCTTCGTGTTCTTCTCCTTCTTTTGGCTGGTCCCTTTAGTGGTCACCACAGTGTTTCATCTTCCTCCGTCTCACACTATCCCTGCATTCTCCTTTTTCATATCAATCCTATCTCTATGTCCTCTTTATCTACATCCTTCAATCTTCTTTGTGGTCTTTGCACATATCAAAACCTTCATAGCTTTGATTCTGTAACTGTTTTTCCATAATGCTTAACCTGAGCAGTCCCTCTGATATACTCATTTCTGATCGGATCCATTAATGTGTCTGAGTATCATCAACTCTATCACCTCTAGCTTGGCCTCTTGTCTTTTTGCCGATACCACAGTCTCCAAGAGATACATCATAGCAAGTCTCAAAACCATTTTGCAAACCATACCTTTTCATATTATTGAACAGATTTTACTCATATATTTCAGACATTTTCTTTTTATTTTGTGTCTATATGCGTAAACTAAAATAAATAACAGTATACTCACCGTTAACACCTCTGTTAAAGTCTAATTTCACCATGTACTGTAATATACGGAAGCATAGAGCTGCCACCCAGGCAAAAGAAAAATAGAAGTATATCACGTTATAACGTGAAAAGTTTATTGTTCTAACAAGATACTTTTCATGTTTGTACAATATACTTTTCACGTTTGAACAACATAATATCACGTTATTACAATATACATAGTTATCACGTTCGTACAATATAATATTTATATTGTACGAACGTGATATTTATATTGTACGAACGTGATAATTATGCATATTGTAATAACGTGATATTATATTGTTCAAACGTCAAAAGTATATTGTACAAACATGAAAAGTATCTTGTTAGAACAATAAACTTTTCACGTTATAACGTGATATACTTCTATTTTTCTTTTGCCTGGGTGGCAGCTCTACGCTTCCGTAGTAATACACATAAACTGGATATACTGATAATTGCTGAGTTTCCGAGTACATGTGAACGCCTCGAGTAGCTCAGCCAGTCAGATTCAAACGTCTCCATCGTCAACAGGAAACGAAGGAAGCGTCCTTGGAGATGTTGTTAGGAGTGTAACTTTCGCATCTTTCCCCCGTCTTTGTGCACAATGCCGCCGTCAAAGAACTGACAGCTAAGCGTTGCTTCCACAGAGGTTAATTTAAAGTTGGGAAGGTAAACGGCTCGGCTCTAATCTGCTTTCCAACTACTTAGCTTCCTGAGCTAACGTTACGCTAACGTTGAAATTAGCTGAGATGCTAACGTTAGATTAATTAGATTTATTTCGCTCCTTTTACTCCCCGACCCTAATTGCTGTCCTCAGCAAGGATTATATGTTGATTATATGCTGACTGTGGCTTTAGCCTAGAAGCCCCTTTCCCCATGCAAACATTGTTAGTCAGTGTACAACAAAATATGCGACAAAAGTTAGCTAATGTGTGAATTTTACCCCCTTAGCTAAACGAGAACGCAAAACCTGCCGTTTTCAAAAGATATGTTGATGCAAATTGTGTCGCCATTGTTTTATAATATGTGCGTGAATTATGTTTTGTCTCTGCAGTAACCATGACTGCAGCTGCTCTCGTAGGGGACCAGCTGATCCTCGAAGAGGAATACGATGAGAATTATATACCCTCTGAACAAGGTACCCCAGCATCATTGAACAGCACAGCTGATGAGATTTAAACTGCACTGTGGTTTACTTGTGTTTATTCACACCTAAACACTGAACTAATATTAGTCCATGCTGCTGGAATTGTCTGTTTTATGTGGCATTCAGGTTCCAAAAACACAGCTCATCCAGAACTGCAGTGCTATATGGCTTAAATTCTGGAGATTTCCCAAACTATATGCTATATGATGGTGTATACTTTGCATTCAGCTCTTCTTTCTTTCTTCTGATCAGAGATCCAAGAGTATGCAAGAGAGATTGGCATTGACCCCGACAATGAGCCAGAACTTCTGTGGCTGGCAAGGGAGGGCATCGTCGCCCCTTTGCCTCCTGAGTGGAAGCCTTGGTAAGTAATGGGAAAGCACCCAGGGAGTGGACCTCAAACACCAGAGATACAAGTCCCTTTTCACGTATGCTCTGGCAAATTCAGGTGTTTTACAAAGTGTTTTCAAGGTGTGGATTATGGTGTGATTTCCAGCTCATTACCAGTGACGGTCTGTTGTTGACAACTGAAGGCCAAAGTGTGTAGCAACCATCTCTTACCAAATTCTCCAGGGAGACATCAGAGCTATTGACAAAATAATGCCTCTAACCCAGCAACGCATGGCTTACAAAGCAGTTATTATTACTTGTAGATAGATGATAGATTAATATAGCCTTTCCTTCTAATTTTTGGCTCATGTGTTTTATATAATTTAGCTTCATTATGATGTCCTCATTGAGTAGTGTTAACTGTAAGAATGGATCCTATGGCTTTTAACTGAATGTATTAACTAAAACTAAATAATTATTAAGACAGTTATAGCATAATAATCATTTGTAATGCTTAATGGACATAAAAATGTAGGAGGTGGGGTTATATGATCCATCCATCACCGCCAGCCTGTCCTCCTACCATAGGTTTGCTAAGTTGTCCACACTGGTTCATCCCTTCAGTTTGGTAAGATCAGTGTTAATGGTGTTGTTGCACAAGACCATTTTAAATAATTTCAAGAATCTCTGATGCCTTCAAAGTAAAATTATAAAGCAATAAGGGGTGGCTCCAGACTTTTGCACAAAACAGTGAATGACTCCCGTTTCCTTTCTCCTTACCCACAGCCAGGATGTGACAGGGGACATCTACTACTTCAACTTCTCCACGGGTCAGTCCACCTGGGATCACCCCTGTGACGAGCACTACCGACGTCTGGTGGCCCAGGAGCGTGAGCGAGGTCAGCTCACAGCCACAGCTGGGGGCACAGGAACCAAGAAAGACAAGAAAAAGAAGAAAGAAAAGAAGGAGAAGAAAGAGAAGAAGAAGAAGGAACCACTCAAAACTCCTGGGGTGAGTGGTTTTATTGATTTATTTTCTTCCTTCTTGTTTTACACAAAAAGTTTATGTTTACTTATCGAGCAACATGGCATCAGAGTATAATGGACTGCAAATAAGATCTGTATAGTTCGATTAAGTGGTTATTGTTACAAACATGTACGTATATGTGTGTGTGTGTTCGTATTTTCACTACTAACTTTTAATTCTTTATTCGTCGTCCTTGTGCATGTTTTTGGCATCACCACTGAATTCAAGTTTCTGTTTTACGCAGATTCTTTTGTATTATGTATGATGATGGATGCCTGCACAGTGTGAATATAACATTATTATCCTGTGCGGTCAGTTGCTGCTGATGACTCTCAGGCCTTCCATTTGTCTGTCAGTCCAGGAAATGTTGTGAAATTTTGAATAAATGGTCTCTCTTTATGGTTTGATTGCATTACAGAGTTGTGGGTTTTTGAATGTACCCTGAGTCTGTACCGCTTAGGAAAGCAGTGCATGCTTCTTAAGTCAAAAATGGTTGAATAAAACAAACAATAAAATGAAGCAAGTTATAGCAATCTTCAAAATCCTAGTTAGTAGCTCCTGGCTAATAGTGAGCTATGTTTTTTTCACTTGTTAATGTACTAGGTCAGCGGTCCCCAACCTTTTTTACGCCACGGACCGGTTTAATGTCAGACAGTATTTTCACAGACCGCCCTTTAAGGTGTCGCGGATAAATACAACAAAATAAAATGATACGACCAAGACAAAAACTGTGGTATTTTGTAAATATAATAATAAACACAACTTCACTGTACAATTGTGTAGCTTTATTAGCAGCGTCCTCCTGAAATGCACCAACAACATTGAGAGTAACATCTACCTCTCTGCCCCTTAATGCTCTCTGGTTGCTATGGTAACGCACAAATACCGAGTTAACAGTAAAAACTCTGAAAACCATAAATTTCACACCCCAGCCTCAACTCTCGCAGCTCTCGCAGGTACCAAATGACTCCGTGGCCCGCAGGTTGGGGATCGCTGCACTTGGTAGCTTACTCACTAGCTAAGGCAAGTGTTTTGTTGGTTCGTATTAATGATCTTGTTGCTTGTTTCGCCTGCAGA